>NW_010547302.1:29974-41954 GCF_000687285.1 Phaethon lepturus
ATATCTTTTCTGCATCCAAATCATGATCTGAAAACCACATTTCATTTAAAGCAACCTTTGCACAACTCTCACTTATGTCCAAATTGGCATCAGCAACTTATGGCGAGGATCACATCCATTTTCTGGTGCATCAGTATTTCCTGAGGCACTGGAAGTTAAAACGCAAGTCTGTGTGGTGGATAAAAGAATTATAATAAACATTGTCAGAGCCCTTTGGATAGCTCGCTTCCTTTATTAACCTTTCTGTCAGCAGGAGCCCTGGCCAGATTTCAGTAAAGGAAAAGATTCAGAATTTCTCATGGGAAAAATGTTGGCTTTTCTGACCATATTAAGAAAGAATATTAATATAATAATAATTCAAATCTGCACATTGGGGCCAAGCTCTTTTACAGCTCTCCAGTGATCTCTGAGCTCCTCAGACCCCACATTTTCAGTTGCGTGAAGCAAACACCTGTGGGGTTTTGGCGCTCTGCCCTGCTGAAGCATGGAAAGTTGAAAGACTTCCAGGGCACAAAGCCACAGTCTCATCCTCTCCTTATCACATGCCTCCTTCACACACAATACTTTCCCAGTTCTAATGTTACTGCTACTTCCTTATCATCTTTCAAGTCTCCCAACCAAGGATGGTGATGGTGGTGCCACTTCCAGAGCTCCCGTGTTAGACCTCAGCTGCAGTCCCACCTCCTCAACAGTGCCCAGAAGTGGGTTCACCATTCATGGCTGGCTTCTAGGGAATTATCTAGCACAGGTAGCCCAGGACAGACGACAGCATTTAGACAGGCATTTAGCTGATGCCTTCCTTCCGAGCCTTTTTGGAAAAATGAGAGGAAAATGTTAGAGGGATGAGACACACAGAGCAAGTAGAAGATATCTACCTGGGGCTGAAATCTGGACATTCAAAGACGGAGAGGATTCTGCTTGTGCAGAAAGGCAAAGAGAAATAATCAGAGAGATAACACGCCAGCAGAGCTGGAGTGGTGGGTGTCAGGCTGTAAAATTGAAGTATCTGGTGAAACTAGTAGGTGGATTTGTTGTAAGTAACTTTGTCAACACTTCTAGTCCCCTATATCCCCTGTAATCCTTCTGTAGTATAGTGATTTAATGGAAAATAGTTTTTTTAATTTAATTTAATTTAATTTAGTCATAAAAAAACTCTGTGCCAGTGGTTCACCACCCTCACTATGAAAAATTTCTTCTTTCTATCTAGTCTAAATCTACCCTGTTTCAATTTAAAACCATTACCCCTTGTCCTATGGCAACAGGTCCTGCTAAAAAGTCTGTCCCCATCTTTCTTATAAACCTCCTTTAAGGACTGGAAGGCTGCAATAAGGTCTCCATGGAGCCTTCTCTTCTCCAGGCTGAAGAACCCCAACTTTCTCAGCCTGTCGTCACAGGAGAGCTGTTCCATCCTTCTGATCATTTCTGTGGCCTCCTCTGGACCCACTCCAACAGGTCCATGTCTTTCCTGTGCTGAGGGCTCCAGAGCTGGATGCAGGACTCCAGGTGGGGTCTCAGCAGAGCAGAGTAGAGGGGCAGAATCCCCTCCCTCGACCTGCTGGCCACAAATTAACATTGATGTATTTGTAGCCAGGACACCTGTTAATGTTAAAGGTAAGATTGGAGGAGAATTCAAAGACCAAGTTGAGGTTGCAAGGTTGACTCATGGTCTATATGAGTGAGGGCAGGAATTAGCCAAAGTTTATCTCCTCTTTTTAAACTTTCAGAGCTGCAAAAGACGCTTTTCATAGTACTTTATAGCAAAACAGGAGTAACAAGAATAGTCTCAAAAACGAGACTTGCCAAATTTTTTTATAAAATTCACCTAACATTCAAGATGCCTGCAAGTGTTCCTAAGTGATCTGCCTGCCTTCACAATCAGGAGCTGCTGTGCAGAATCTAAGCCAGGTTTTCAAAGGCATTTTGGTGCCTGAAGATGCAGGGATTATCTACTGGAGCTTACAAGTGTGGCAGGCTAATTCTGACTGCAATATAGGATTAAAGGCACTCATCTGCTATGTTGCTTTTAAAATTCAGTGAAGATGTTTTCTGCATTTAAAGACAACAAAGTAAATTTGAAAACCTGGACCTTTTACTCTCTGATGAGATGCTTACTTTAGTGGAGCCTGTAGCCAGCACCCATATATTCCTGGGGATCTGAGGTTCCAGACACAAGCTCAGGTGGCACAAAATGCTCAAGGAACATCCCAGGTGACTTAAAATTGCCTTTGATCCTGACCTCCAGATAGTATTCATTTCCTCTTGCTGATGAGTCTTGTAAATGAGTTTTGACTGTGCATGTAAGAAAGACACATGACATCCCGTTTCTTCTGATGTATCTAGAGTTAGGTCTTGATTTGATAATTACATGTTTATCACCCTAAGAAGCAAATAAAGTAACTGTTTTTATGTAAATCCAGAAGTATAAAATAAAGCTTGTGTTTCTAAAACAAGTAATTTTAGAAATATTGAGAACCAAAATGCATGTATGGAAAAATCTTCCCAAACGAATTGGCCTGTGTTTTTTCCTATGAACTGTTTCTTTCACTGCATTTTCCCAAGGCATTTGCAAGGTCACTTGGTCAAAAGGTTTGGTATTCCCACCAACCTGGTTCTGTTTGGGATTAGCTTGCAGGCTGCTAGAGATTATTTAATGGTCATCAGACAGTTTTAGACTACTCTATGGCGCTGCTGAAGCTGAATGTGTTCCTTTAGGTTGATTCTGACCCTAGGTCAATTTTGAGAATCCTTCAAGTTTGACGAAAAGACACATGTGTCTCTCTGGAAACACTTTCGACAAAGCCCAAAGGAGCCTCCAAAGTGCAGTTGTTACTATTTAGCTAGATCTTTGTATGCAACTGCACTTTTTATTCATCCCTTTAGCCACAAAACCTTTATTTTTACATGGCAGTACAGGGAGAAAGAAGTTTCCTGCTCATTTCCTACAGCTTAGCCTGAAGAAGCACCATGCAGCAGTGCCTTTACTGTTGTATTGCTGTTGAAGACAGGCCAAGAGTGATCACCATTTAAACACCAGCATCATTCTACTGGGGAAAAAAAAAACCCAAAACATTAAAAATGAAAACCCAGCAGCCTTCCACGTTCATCTTTTGCCGAGTGCGTATTAGTGCACCCATTTACAGTCATCATGACTTATCTTTTAAAAGTTTCTTTGCCTGTCCCAGTGGTAGAGGACATCACATCAAAAGAAGGCATAAATCTGCAGCCATCCTCATTGCAAACTTTGGTATCTCTGGCGACTATGCACAGCACTATTTCATTAATGAGTTACAGCAAGTTACGTATATATCATTCATCTTTGCTCTGCATTTGCCCCTTTGGAGAGGAATCATCAACTAGGACAGCAAGTCTTAAACTGTGGGCAGTAAATGCTAGCTGCGTTGAGGAGAGCTGGCTGATTACATCAGTCTGGCTCTCCTCCCTGTCCCCAGCTGCTAAAATCATATTACAGAATAGCTGAAATGCACAGAAATTTTCCCCCAATATTATTTTTTCCTTTAAGCTACAGACATTATTCTCAGAAGACTATAGCTGAGAATGGAAGAAGCAAAATCAGTTTTCACAGAAAGATCTTCCTAACCTTTGGAGCTCTTGAACCTGTGTGGATACCTGGCTTTTATGAGGTCAATCTTAGGATTTCAGTTCAGGGTATCTGAGATTTCTATTCGCAGCTTTTTTCATTTCAACATACTTAGCACTGGTCTAGTACATGCTAAGTACCTTACAGCTGTGCATGGGATCACATAGTTAGGATAACTCACCTGTGAGGCCAATGATCCATCATCACCTCACTACTGCATCCACTAATTCAATTTGAAATGCATAAACAATTCTGGGAACAGAATCAGGACCCCAGTGTCTTCCCTCCCATCTGATAGCCATACCTTCCTTCCTTTTCACACCTCCCTCCACCACTTGCCTATTGTTTTCTTGAATAAGTCATTGCTGTAACTCTTTTTTATGAGAACATTAATCCTTTTGATGCAAGTTAGGTGTGCCCTGGGAACGCTTTCTGGACTGAGCTCTCCTGTTTGTGAAGACACCTGGTTCTTTGTTCCAGTAGGCTTGGGTATCAGTTCAGGTTTAAATTCCTCTGCCCTGACAAAGTTGGGGCATATTGGGAATGAAGAGAAGTGAAATATGAGACACCTAGGAAAGTTTCCATTAAAAAGTGAGATGCCAGTGGAGTTTAGGTGAGCAGGGCATTTCAAAATGTTTTGGGAATATATATAAATTATGCTTAAGTCCAAGATGAGGTGCATAAATCTGTGCCTGGATGTAGCTGTTAGGAACATAGGAAAAATTATGGGTGCCAGCCTTGATGTGTACAGATACTGGGCACCTCTGGATTAGACAGCAACCTGATAAGCTTGGAGAATACTTTAAGAAGAAATTTCACTGCCCAAAGAGACAGATATGAGCTGACAAGTGAAGCTTTTTGTAGATCTAAATATTTCCCTGTCTGCAGTTCAAAACCCTTACAGCTTATCCATTACATGACTCACATTAAAAACATTCTGCAGCAAACATTCAACACACTCTGTTTTTCAAGACGGTGCTACCACAGTTGCATTGTGGCTGATTACTTCAAAACAGTAGTAGTATACATTTACTTACACATATGGAGATACAAACACACACACATACATGCACACATACGCATACATGACCACTGTCAGACTAAAAGAGTTAAAAATACTACCACATCATATTTTCCAGCCTGCCTCTCACCAACAACTAGAAAAAAAACAAGTTCTGGAATGATGAAAGAATCAAGTCAAATTAAGAAGCCAAATTCTCAAGTAATGTAAGATGTCAGAGCTACTGGATGAAGGTTGGGTCAATATATTTAAAATGAGGTAAAATGTCATGGAAAATTATAAGTACCATGTTATTTTTTCTAGTTCATAATAAATTTTCAACTATGCAATTTCAAGCATATTCCTCATCATGGATAATTAACAGATTGTAAGCAGCATCTCATTTCCTTTATTTTATTTTTCTGATCTTCACTATACTTGCTTTATCTCTGCTCCTCCACCACTCTACCTGGCAGTCTTGGTCTACTGATAATTCCTGACTATTCTGACTATCTGTATTTACAATTGGGCAGTATTTAAAATCTCAAAGGTAAACTCATACCTGTTTCAGCACACTCTTCAGCATATTAGTATGCTGAATATGGCTATGTCTATACCAGCAATGCAGTCTGCCCTCTGATTCCCAAAGCATGTGAAGTTGCCCTGTGTCCTTGTGCAAAATTTGCCAGTTCCCTGAAAACTTGAGAAAGACTCTTGTGCTCTCTGGGGATATGTGCTCAAAACCAGTGTCCTGGTACTCCTAAATTCCTTTCCTTTCTTTCCTTGCTTTACAGAGAAAAGGATAAAGTTATTTTCCTGCCCTCTTCTATTGAAATTGTGGATCTGACTGCTGCCTTTGACCATCTAAAATGTTTTGCTGCAAGCTTAAAGGAGTGCAGAAAGCACCTGTATCCACTTTACTACTATTTATCAAATTGCATAGCTGCACTCTTGAAACATTTGGGATGTTGCGGACTTCTATGTGAACACCATGAGCAACACTGCTTCAATTGACTAATTACGTCATCAAAGACAAAAAGTATTCTGTGTGACCCTTATTTTACTTGGGTCACAAATAAAGTCTTACAGAAGTTACAATCACTATAAAATGGAAAAACCTAAGCATTAGAACAAGTCACAAAGCACACAGTGTTCCAAAGAATAAGCCAAAGTCCAAATTACAACATTAAAGGAACACATAATTTGCCCATACAGAAAGGAGCCCTTGTCCCCAGAATTTGTGCAGTACCATAAATAAATGGAGCATCACATGGACCAGACACAAAGTACTTCAGACAATCAGTGAAAAACCAAGGTAGCAAAAAATCAAGTACAGTTGCTGGCCACAGGAACCGTGAATTTTTCTAATTCCTTCTTTTACCTTTTCAGAAGTAGTTCTGGTTCCACATGCAGACTATATTATATGTTCTCTTTGGGTTTTACACAAGCTTCACTGCCATGTTATCTCCTAACAGCAACTACAAATAGGTTCTCTGACACCTGATTATTTTAAGGTTTTTATTAGATCAGAGAGTTTAGAAAAGAGAGAAGTATAGATTCAGCTTTGGCCAGTCACGGGTTTTAGGATCTGTTCAATATGGTTCTTTACTATGAAGAGCAGGAATCATTCAGGAGTCCATACAGCCATTCAGAAAGAAATTCCTTGGTGTTGCAACCATAGCCGTTTATCAACATCTGACCCATAGGTCATGGGAGATCCACCACCTGCTCTGAGGAGAATAATATTGATTTCTCCATAGACACCTGAGAAAAGGACACGCGAACAAGAGTGTGCACAAGAGTGAGGGAAGTCACAGCTGCACCGGAGATTCTTTATTTTTAGTGTCATGATCAGTGGTCACCTGGTCAGATTAGAGCCCTGATCTTTCTTGTCCCCACTTTGTCTTTCCAGCTACTCAGCTTCCCACTACCCTTTCTCCATTTCTGCTATGTTACATCAGGAGGATTTCCTGCTTACTCAAGGTACACTGGAAATAACATAGAAAAAAGGTGTACTTTGATCCGGCAATAAGACCTGGTTGAAATACCGCATTTCAGCATCTCCAACACCTTCTCATGATGCAGTCCTCAGGCCCCCTAGTGCCCCCTTCTCTGCACACTTCCTATTATTTTTTTCTAGTACATAATAATGCCCAGTTTCCTGATCATGCCCCTCCCTCTCTGCTCCTTCCAACATACTGTCTCACTCCTATGTCTCCTCTTCCTTATGAAATTACTCCAGTATTACTAGGCACATAGGAAGTACTGATGACTATAAGTTGCAGTCACAGCTGATCTAGCTGATTTTCTTCCTCTGTAGCTGCAGCTTATAATGAACATACAAAGCAGTTTCCAGCTCATCTCCCCAGACAAGAAATAGAATGCATGGAAAGAAAAGTCAGAGACGTCTCCTGCCAGCTCTCCACAGACCACAAGTAAATGCTTTACAAACCAGAGTGGAACCAGGAGCCACAGCCCGAGCCTTAGCAGGACTCCATTACTTCTAATTACATACTGGGTTTGCCCCAAAGATGCTTCCCTTTCTTTCTAGGGGACAGGATGACTAGAAGACAAGCCTCATCACACCTTCTCTTTAATAACACCTAGCCAAGTGCATGTATTTAATTCCTGGAAAATTTCCCCATAAGCCCATTCTTCTGGCACTTAAATATTTTTGTGGTTCTTTTAATAGCACTACAGGAAATACAACCAAAGTAGAGGGAGTAAAGTTGAGCTGACTTCAAGAAGTCCAGATGTTTGGAAGGTATACAAATATCTAGATCAAAATCACTTTTTGGTCTAGAAGTCAATCTGGAAAAGCATGCCAAGAATATTAAAAAAGCTAATTTTGGTACTTTTTCTGATTTTATCTCTCTTGGAAATGCTAGAAAACCACCCTTTGACATTTCCATTTGGAGTCCCACAAAAATCAAGGAAGTGGAAAGGCAGAGGAAACAATAAAAGTCAATGGCTGGTTTGTTTGAGGCTTGGGAAGAGACTCATGACAGTTTATATCTCTGTCCATTGATAAGCAGTGGCCAGCTGAAGCTTAATCTGGGCATTAGAGCTCTTATTTGTCCTCTCAAGTCCTCTGTCTCCGAGGTCTGTCTGTAGTCACCATGAAGAGCAGCTCCAGTCCTGCTTGATGCCTCATGTAGCTGAAAGCAACATCTTCAATCCAGAGACACTGCTCAGCCCATGTGTCCAGAGCACTTAAAAATCTTGTAGGTAGCTGTACCACCTACCTAAGACACTGCCTATGTCATCCAGGCACTCACAGCATGACCAAACTATGTCATTTGCCAGCTTCTCTCTTGAGGACAACAATGTCTTTTTCTCCAGCATTGCCAAACAAAGCCATATCCAGCTTCCAGCACTGGTAACACTGCTGTGAAAATCATTCTTCAGTTGCTTATTTATGTTGTCACCTTCATGGGCTAGTCCTTGCCTGCCAAATCCAGGATAAGTGCCTCACCTCAGCTTTACAGCCCCTTGTGCTCTATCCCAAATCTCACTCACCTCTTGCTTGCTGACTCCTGCCTCCAGGTGGGCATTTTCAAACCAAAAGTTTTTCCTTTCCTTCCATATTTTCCTTTCTGGCAGAAAACTTCCCTAATTAAATACCCATGGCATTATCTTCTCATCTTTCTTTGAATCCTGCCTTAAAGCTTGACTTTGCTCTGAAACCTGCTAAAACCTTAGCACTGGCCAGCGTGTCTGTTTGCAGATACCACAGCCATTTTTGCTGCCCAAAGTATAGAAGAAGGGAAAAAGAGGCAAATCCTCATTTTGTGAGAGGCAAGGCTGGTGGGTGAGATCCTGGCACAGGCAAAACACAGGCTGCCTCTCCCCATTTCCTCTTTTTGTCCAGGCCGGGCACCCTGGCAGCAGCATCTTTTGCAGATCTTGTGAGGCACAGGGATGGTAGGATGCAGCAGCAGGACAGCCCAAAAACCAGGACATGCCCCACACAGCAGAGCTCAGGAATCACCCCATGCTGTTGTCAATACTCAGCAGTCATCCCAGTCCCTTTGATGAGAACATTATATTTTCCACAAGCTCCTTCTTTTTTATCCTTGCCTGATTTTTCTACCCAGCTCTTTCTTAAGAGCTGAGAGAGGTTAAAAATGCGTCTCAGAGAGGTTTTTGATAATCTGATCTGAAGCCCACTGGAATCTTTCTACTGACCTCAGATAGGATCTTTGCCGGGGACCACAAATAATGTGCTACCTCTTGAGATCCCATAAGGAGTTTTGCTCAGAGCACAAAAACAAATCCATGGACATGGCTTCCAATGAGATAGCACACCAAGTGAGTGGAGGCTGTGTCACCACTTTTTTGGTTTTTTTGTAAAAAAAAATTTAATCTGGAAAAATTTGCATTCCAGGTGCAAGGCAGTCGCATTTAGTATAAATTTAAAGTATACATTTTACTATTATATAGTTATAAATATGTATGTATCTATAAATTTAAAAAATAAGCAATTAGAAATCTGTATACCTTAAATGTATACACACAAACAGAGGTTCATAGGCTTACCTTTGGGGCAACCCAGGCCACAGGATGCCAAACCACACATTCTATAAGCCTTTTTTTCGTATGAGACCCTCATGTTTAAAAACCGTGCAGTGTCTTTAAACCTAGAGGTGACTTTGTATTAACAAAGACGTGGGGCAACTCAAGGAGAAGTTGTAGGTTTTCTGGGCTACTTCATGAGCTACTGTTGACTGGACAGTGTGGTGGCAGTTTGTGATACTGTTTGCAGAATCACATTTCTGGTAAAAACATTCATAACTGCACATAAGGAATAACTTGTTTCTCATTCATCGCGATTTGTACTTCACAGACATCAGAATTTCACCCTCAACTCCCTTTTCTGAACTGCCGCCTGGAATTTATTTTTCTTAGTTTGGAGGCAGATGGCTGCTCTTAGACTCCTGAAGTTCTTATGCGAACACCCCACTGATTTCCATAGGGGATCTCTCCAGACCGAGAGCGCAGGCTTTGATCCGCCACGAGCAAAAAGAAAGGGCAGAATCAATTACAAATTGTTCCCCTCTGCTTTACTAACCTCTAAACCTTGGGGTTGGAGGTGAAGGCAGGCGGTGGGGGACACACCAGCAGCCATCTGTAACAGCTATTGTTTCCCCTCTGAAGCAAGGCAGAAATGAAGGGTGAGCCTGTCCTGGACAACAAGTTTGCAACTGTGCCACCAGCGGTGCTGGAGATGCCCTGGCCTTGCAAAGTATGTCACCCATACAAACTGCATTCCCAAAGGTTTCACAGAGGTCAGAACTGCACCTGCGCATCCGGTAAAGAACCAGACTGCTTCAGCAGCGTTATGGTCCCGGGTTGAGCAGGGAGCTGAAGGGGATTCTTGCTTCTGCCAGCCCCCTGGGGCTTGGCAACTGGCCCTCTAGTTGCCCACCCTCTCTCTGCCATACTCTTCCATCTGTGAAATAATTTTCCATTTTCTTGCCATTAAACAGGAGAGGAGGAGGGACTTTTGAAAGAAGGATATAAATACATAATCATGCTCTATGAAACACTCAGAAAACTATAGATTGAATTAGTGTAATTGTTTTGTCTCAGACAACTCTTTCTTGAGCAGTAAATGTTTCATTTCAACATCCTGTAAATGAACTCCTTTGCCTTCACAGAAATACTTTGTCTAGGTGTTTATCTAACATTTAAGTTTTTAAATGGTTAAAGGAAAAGAAACAAGAAATATTTTCTGCTGAGGCAAAGTAAAATGTTTGCTTCACTTGACATGACTTTATTGTCACCTTTTTGTTTCGATTTGTATGAAAAACCCACCTGCAGACCAGCTCCCGGTGAGTATCCCTCTTCCCTTCCCTCCAGTTTTGCAGTTAGGCCAACAAGCAGCAGAAGCAGGCGCAGCACTTCAGGAGCTGTCAGCTAGGTGTGTGCGGTCCTTGCACAACAGGACCACGAGCAAAGCACAGCTCTCCAGGCTTGACTGGAAAACTACAAAAAGACCACAAATAAAATCAACAGCAGCAGTAATGTATCCTTCACAGGAACAGTGAGGCGTAGAACGGCATCACCATAAGGGAGCAAGATTTTCAGATTAATATTCGGCATCAGGAACTAGAATAAATTCACACTTTTACTAAGATAGCAATAAAAAGACTAAACTAAAAAAACAAGATCATAAAATAACAGTTCCTAGCTCACTGATACTAAGCAAAGTGGCAAAAAAAAGGTATAGACAATTAGTATTTGATGCTTTTGGTCTAAATTTAAAATGTTGGATTAATACACAAATAGGCAATTGGGGTTTTTTATTTCTTAATGATCTCAGGGAAGACATAACTCCCACAGCTGTAAGAAAGGTAAGTATAGCTCAGAGATTGAGAGCTGAAAAGACAGCAAAATGAAGGGTGAAGGGAAAGGACAAGGGGCAGCTTGCAGAGAGGGTGAGAGGAAAACACTTAAATTTTCCATGCATTGCTTTTTCACAACCTACAATTTAAACACCTAATAAGCTTTCCTCAAAAGTTCTGGTAGCTGTAGTTTCTAGCTGCTTATCTAGAAATTATAAATAATGTCGTAACATTTTCAGGTGAAATTTATTAGATGATTTTGCATGTGAAAGATGTTTTCAATCCTGAAATCTATTTTTGAAAGATATGGGAAGATATGAAAACTAATAACCCCTGATATTGGAATTCTACAAGTTCTATACTCCTGGGATTTTTCCTTTTTTATTTTTTTTCCTGCAGGGCTATGCCTCTGTTCCAAAGCCTCCAGGTCCTTTCCTACCCATCTTTAAGCATAGCAAATGTGTGTGTGTTTATTTTGGCCTATGGTTACGTAGAAAGGAAATTAAAAGCTTTCTTGAAAAATCTCTTTTGTAATAATGCCATTTTGGGGGATTTATTTTTCCCTTTCATAGGATAATCCAATCTATTTGATGGTGAAGACCCTCTGCTGGAAATGCCTGAAAAGGTGCACGGGATGGCGTCTGTATTGATTAGGTAATGAAAAACACCACGTTTCCCTGCAAGCCAGAGGCAGGGTTCTCCAGTGCCCTGAGGCCCATCTCTACTTCAAATAGCAGTTTTTAAAAGAGATTAGTGTGCACTGCTGCACAGTTTGTACTAAGCTAATCCTGTGGGAATACATTTGTTTTTGATCTCAAAATACTGAATACATAATACAAGTCTCCATTGCCCTCCCAAGCAAAGAACCTTGACCCTCCAGCCGGCACTGGACCCTGCACCCCACACCCTGGGGTGCCCCGTGGGGTGCTCAGCTCGGGCTCAGGCTGCTCGCATGTCCCTGCCCAGGGCTGGTGGGGGAGACGGGGGTTTGCAGTGGCTCCTTTCCTCTTGCTTTCCACGTGGACGCTATTGCCA
>NW_010547302.1:41985-42334 GCF_000687285.1 Phaethon lepturus
CGGCGGGATCCATGGTGTGGGGAGGGGATGTGGGACAGCATGGGGAGGGTGGGGGAATTCAGTCGTAAAGAGGGCACCTGTTGCAAACATGTGTGCACAGAAATACCGTGAAGAAGGCTGCCCAGGGCATTTCATGTTCAGTTCCTCGTTTTGACGAACAAGAGGCATTATCTAAATGGGTTTAAGTAAAAACACAGCTGTGAACTCAGTATGCTCCAGAGGCTTAAGTAATATAAACCTACGACACAAAATTCACAATGAGCCTCTAAATAATTTTCAGCTCATAGAAATTAATTCACAGGTGTCAGGTATTTGCCAATGTAAATGGTTTCCATGTAATTAAAGATCG
>NW_010547302.1:42408-42689 GCF_000687285.1 Phaethon lepturus
AGATCGCAGTTCAATGCATGAGTTCAGTAGAGCAATTACGGTCACAGTGGCACACACGAAGTCCTGACTGCAAAGAACAAAAGTCTTTGCAATGCTTTATGCTGCATAAGGCAAACACAGGGCTGTGGCAGGCACAGGCAAAAGACAACCGAGAAAACACGCAAGGGACCCTCACCCACCGGCTGGTGTGTCTTAGCTCTGCCCCAGCAGGGAGCCAGCGCTCGGCGGGGACCGGCAGCACGCCGTTCCCCGCACCTGGTGCCTCCCGTAGGCACTCTCGC
>NW_010547303.1:0-407 GCF_000687285.1 Phaethon lepturus
GCCGTGGGTAATGACGAAGCGGCGCTTTTCGAAGGAGCTGGCTCTCGGCGCCGAGCGAAACCCGGTGTGCAGCTGTTTAGGCCCCATAAATTATGTTTGCGTTACCTGCTGAATGCTTAATCAAAATAGCGTATTTCACCCGACGGCTTGACTGATCTCCTCTCTGCTTTTAGTAGCTTTTTTCATGTCCTCTTTTGCTCTGATATGGATCCAATATCTCCCGCAGCATCCAAGGCCATAAAGATAAAAAATGGGGTAATTGTGGCAGAAGTTTATTGGTGGAAAATACACACGCTCACAAACCAGCCCTGACAACTATTTTTCGGGCAGATGCGCTGCAGGGATAGACCCTCCGGCAGGAATCAATGCATCCCCCGGCCGGACCCGCTCCTGCCGGAGCTGCCACC
>NW_010547303.1:438-2004 GCF_000687285.1 Phaethon lepturus
TGCCGGCGCTGCCAGCTGGCTGCGATCTCCGGTGAAGGCACCGCGGTTTGAATATTATGAGATCTCAGATGGGTGATGTGCAGCCAGGGGGGCTCAGGGCAGGCGGCTGTGCCCTGCGAGCAACGCAGCACCCACCGAAATGCTGCCCCGAAGCAGCAACCGACAAAGCAGGAGGGCTGGAAAAAAATCAGCTAAAATCCAGGGTGAAACCTGGAGTGAAGAAAGGCTGAAAGTGTGGCTTGGAGGAAAAAGAGCAGGTTGGGCTGCTCTCTCCGACACTGCTGGACATCCCTGGTCCTGTCCCACGAGGAGCAAGGTCAGGGTTGGAGTATCCCAAGGGAAACGCTGCCGGGTGCCAGCCAGGATTGCTCCCCTACTTCAGAGGATTTTGGCTTTCCCAAGGCACGGAGCTGCTCACCACGGACAACATCAACCCTACAGCTCGGGGCAGCGGTGACAGGAAGAGCCGTCACACCGCCCGGCGTGACAGCACCTCCCATCCCTCGCATCACTCCCGAACTCCCTCCGCTTGCTCCACTGATGAGCAAAAGCCCACTGTCAGCAGCCAGCAGCACCCGCCGCCGCTGACGAGCGAGACGCGCTCGCTGCGCTTCGTGCATCATCAAGTAAGTTGCCAGCGAAGTCCCGGTGCCCGACTCGTCATCGCCACGCTGATGCCTGAGTCAGAAATAGCCCAGCGCGGCATCGCAGGCAGCGGGGGGGAACCGCAGGCAGCGGGAGGGATGGGAGGCTGATTTATAAACACAGGAGATTTGTTATGTCCGACCCGTTGATGGGAAATGGAGAGAAAGCCCCGAGATGAGCTCTTCAGAGAGCCGCTTCCCGACTAGTGCTGCGCTTTAAAGTGCGTTTAAAATAACAACCCAATGAATTAAGAGCTGTGAGGAAGCCTGTGGAGCCGACGAGGGCGGCAAACTGATCTGTTCGGGCTCCTTCCCTGCTCCCATCGCCGATTTGGGGACGGCATCAATGTGCTGCAGCACGCCCCGGCACGCTTGCACCCCCAGCCGCGACTCGGCGCAGGACCAAACCCCTCCGGCGGAGCCGGGGTCTCGCCGGGATTCCGACAGGGCACCCGCTCCTCCCCCTGCTCCTTCCAGCGCTGTCCCTACGCTTTTCCCCCAAGTACTTCTTGCAGCTCCCATCAGCGTCGCGCCCGTCCCGGAGGAACGACGCTTGCTCCCCGTGCGAGCGGTCAAACCCGATGATCCCCCCACGCCGTCGTAGGGTGCCCCGTGAGCCCCCCGCACGCAGCACCGAGCCCCGGGCTCCTGTGGGCGGCTCCACCGATACGGTACGCTGCTAATTATTAAACCACAACTGACTACAGCTACGTTACAATTAAAAGACAATTAGCCGCGCACGCTGGCGTGCGGGAGCAACGAGCGCACTTTGGCAGGGAGACGAACGCCCCGACCCTTCCGGGGCGGCATCACTGCCCCGCGCCCTCCCCCTTCCCAGAGGGACGTTTGCCCCCGGCTAAAATTTAACCGAGTCCCACCCAGCGCCTCCCCGCCACCTCTGCCTCTGTGCGCCGAGCACGGT
>NW_010547304.1:0-10430 GCF_000687285.1 Phaethon lepturus
AGGGCAGCCTCTCGTCAGCAGTTCTGATGACTCAGAGGCTAAATTTAGAGAGCGATATAAACACAGCAGCCGCAGCGCAAACACTGCCCGGCAGAGCCGCTCTCACGCGTGGCCCTCTCGGCCCGCTCCCCCTCGCCAGCCGGGGTCGGCGTGCCCTTCGGGGCCTCTCCTCGGCGGGGGGCTGCAGACCCCCATCGCCAGCGTCTTGTCAGGCGTTATATTGGGAAAAAGCTAATTGGGGTTAACAGAAGTTGCCTCACTGCTTTTATTTTTAGATCGCTATTCTTTCTGCTCTGGTACGGTCCTCGGAAAGATTCCTTTGCCATTGGCGAGAGTAGCTACCAAGGAGAAACAAACAAACAAAAAAAAAACCCCAAAGAGACTGTAAAAGGCTAGCGGGACATTCCTCCTCAATGGCTTGAAACAAAGGACTCTGCAGTTGGGCACTTGCTTTCCTGCCTTTCCACCATAAAATTTAATTGAGTAAAATACAAACACGCACACTCCTCATCATAAATAATCAGTCCAAGCATCTCATCATCCCCCTCAGAGATGGCAGTATCTTAATAAGATCAACCAACCTAAGCGGAGGACTGGAGGCAGAACAACTGGGTTCCAATCAGTGATCCCCGCATGATCTCAGACAAGTTATAACCTGCATTTCCTAGTCTCCCACACTGAAAAAGAAGTGGGATATTACTGCAATTATTTCTTAATTGAAAAATAATTTCTCAGCTGTCACACTGCTACAAGCAGAAAGCACGTTACCACTGTCACAGCCAGCACTGTGCTGCGAGAGCCAAGGAAATGCAGAAGAGCCTGTGGAGGCTACTGGGGTTGTACAGGAGAAGCAGCAGCACTGAACACTATTTAAGTCACACAGCGATACTGCAGGTGATGTTAGAAATACTGCAAAACAATTCACTTGTACTGTCCCAAAGAATTATTTCATGCTCTTTAGCGTGGGCAGTCTTGGATATCGTGAGGTTGTGGCACCACTGCCTTAAGACGCTGCAGTCCTGTGCCCATGAAGGATTCACGGCACACCATCGCACAGAGCTCGCACTGCTCTCCTGCCACCCGGCTCCCTTATCCTCTGCCCACTTCCTCTACCAGAGCTAGGCAGGAAGTTTTGCTTTTTAACAGTATCCCCTATTTTAAGCAGGAAGAAAACCATAATGTATTTAAATCTTTTGTCAGCTGAAAGCATAGAGAAGAAGGATAGATTAGGCTGATGCAAAAGTTTTGCGCTTTTTATTAAACTGATATACAATGGTTGTATGTGACTGTTGCAACAAGAGTTGCGTAGCCCAGCCTCCCTCAGCAGCCTTATGTGGCTGCCTGAGGAAAAAGCAGAGGGCAAGTACATGCAATAGCTCCCCCTAATACTCTTTCAGCATCTAACTAGTTTGAGCTTAGGACTTCCTGAGTCAGATCTCGTTTCTGTTTATTTAATGTCTCCTTCCATGGCCATAAACTTGTCCCGATTCCCCTTGAGCCCAGATGAAATACTGGGATGCACAATATGCCTTGACAAAGAGTCCACAGAGCTACCTATTGCATGCAAAAGTACCTCATTTACTTTGAGCGGGCTCCTATCTTGACTTGATTTTGCCCAGTTCCTGGACAAGGAGAAATTAGTCTATCCATCTCCTTCATGTCACTTTTGATTTCTGTATAATATTGCTACCCCCTTTGCTTTATGACTTTTTTAGGCTTAGCAGTCCTAGCCCCTTTTTTCCATTTTTCATACAGAAGTTTCATCATCCTTCTTGCCTTTCTCTGAACCTTTTCCAGTTCCACCGCATTATTTTTGGAAGAAGGAAATCAAAACTGTATGTAAGATTCAAGATATGGGAGAAACATGGATTTACACAGTGCCATAACTATGTTCTTGTTCTCCATTTCTTTTCTTAACATACCAAAAAATACAATTTCAGATCAGATGTGAAAGGGTCCAGCAAGTTTCTGTTAACCTAAATGTCAAGTAATCAGCTCCACAGGCAGCAGGATTTCAGAACAGGTGCTAGGCAAGGGCCAACAGGTTGCTGTGCCATTTGTATGCATAGGGGAAGGTGCACTTCCAAGCCTACCTCTTCCTTCACTGGCATTTGTAAAAATGGCGGGGGGGGGGGATCTAACAACATGAAGCAAAAAAAAAAAAAAAAAAAAAAAAAAAAAAAAAATCTGTCTCTATTTCCTCACATCAAGTTTCTGACTCCACTGACTGTGAGAATTTCTCTTCCCCCTATGGCACCCTCCTTTCCTCAAGCCTAGAATCCCAATTACATAGCCCTGCAAGAACTTTGCTTTACATCTCAATCTTCCCAACCTCACATCCACTCTAACCCCTGCCTTCTAAACTGGGCTCACTCACTTCAGGAGTTCTCCATCTGGTACTCTCCCTCACCATGCTCCTGCATCCTCAGCTGGAAATTCAAGTCCTGCACTGATGGGCAACCCACAGAGAGCTGAAGAGGACACCCACTGCTTTGCACAGCAGCAGCAGGGACCATCAAGCACTAGCCAGCAGAGAAGATCCTGAAATGTACTGACCTATTCAGGAAACAAATGAATGAAAGTGCTTACCCCAGGTCTCAAAAAGACTGCAGGTACAGGTGAAGTATGGAGATGCCAGTGCTACAGGCTCAGCTGCAGGACAGTTTGAGTGTCTCTATATTACATTATTAGGAACTTTTTCTGAACACTTTTCCTAAAACATAAAGTCATCATAAAGGACAGCTTCCTGCAAATAATTCCAGTTAAAAAAACCAAAACAAAACAAAACCTCTTAAAAAAATTCCCTGAATGTCCTCAGTAAACGATGGAGAAAAGCCTGATGGAGTTTGGGATAAATGATACACATGTAGTGCTGTGCAGTCACTCTCTCACACCGATAAGTTTCCGACAAGAGACACGGGCTCCCTGTTGCATAAGCAGAAGTGTCTCAGAGGAGGCCTTGATAACTCTCATGAGAGACAGAGGGGAAAAAATATGCAAAATGTAACAAGTTTCACTTTCAAAGGAAAACAACATTTCCTCCTGGACATTTTCAGTGTCATTAACTTGAGACAAACAGGTACATGCCTAGCCGTCTGTCCACAGCCGGTGTGGATGTAGGCATTCGTGCTCCACAGGCTGCTCGAGCCCGTTGCAGTGACGGCGAGAGAGTTACTTGCTGAACCAATTGGGGAATTTAGAGAAACAAAGTTTTCTATAGCTAGATCCACGGAGGCTTTTTGAGCATGGTCAGCATATCTAAATCAACTGCAGGATTCCTGATGTGTTGGAAAGGGGCTTTGTTGTTGTTTGTAATGCACTTATTTACTCAAGAAAGCTCAGCTCTGATTCAGCATCTGGTTCTCATTGAGGCTCAGCTTTTTTTAAACTGAGCTTTCCAGATGGGTTGACTGAAGCACAAGGAGGTCAAGAGACTTGTCTGAGGTCATACAGCAAGTCAGTGGCTCTGCTTGGACCTGAGCCCAGAACTGTTCAAGGCTACCACTCCTTGGCTCTTAAAGAGACAATTTTATCCCCTGTGAAGTGATCTTATCACCATGAAGAAGAGATGCGGTAAAAGCAGTCCCCTCAAAGCTGCAGCCTGCTTAGAAAGAGTTATTTTATTTGGAAAAAGCTGTAGCATTCCAGTGTCTCAATGGAGCAAGTCAAACTAAAGGGGTGTGATACTGATATACAGTGTCATCCACCCCACTCTTGTATAACCCCATGCTCCTATGGGGCGGCTTTACGCTGCTGCTGCCGCCGCCGTCATCCCTGCTTGTCTACTCGCATCCCATCTAGCACCACGTCATGTTGTGAAGTATGCTGTCGAATGCGAGGAAACTCAAGTGCACTCAGGACCTGAAGCAGAGCCCAAACACTTGTTGCCGCAGCCCAGATGTGCAGGGCACAGGCAGCGCATCCCAGCCAACAGACCAGCAGATCCCCTACGCTCAGCTCTGTTCTCCATAACCTCAGAGTGCGCTCTTTAAGCTCAGCCACAGGCTGGGCTATAGCAAGCAGTCACAGATCCCACAGCAAAGGCACACTTGCTCCAAACCAAGAAGGAGGTGGCAGGTACTGACTTCTCCTGCAGAAAGCATGGCTTGGCTCTACCTTTGTTTTCCAGAGCAGGGTGAGAAAAGCACAACAGAGGGAACTCTGCCAGAAGCTACACAGCCAAGAAAACATAGATGGGTCTTGCATGTCACTCTGCAGAGCCCTCTGCAAACTGGATCAACCTGTAGCAGGCTCTTGAGAGTTGCTCAAGTCCTTCCTGTAATAAATTCAGCATCTTAAGGAGATGAAAGCTGCAGAGTGTTAGAATGCCGCATTATTGCTCTAGCATTGTTCTAAGGATGAAAAAGCATGGTTTTAAACTACTGTATTCTGCTTAATATATTAATAGGAAATGAAACCCTGAAAATGGTGTACATGCCAAAAGCAAGCATAGGTGTGGCCAACTTTCTTATTCTTACGAGATGCATACCCAAAAATCTTTTGTATAGCCAAGAACCACAGAATAAATACCACATAGCTCCAGGAGCCCAGAGAAGAGATAACAGTGACTCTCCAGGGTTCCCAGTGTGGGATGGGGTTAGACCATGCATGCAGCTGAGTCCAATGACAACGCAGTGACGTCAACCTCAGCAGCTATTGCCTGCTCAGTTCCTCTCTCAGCCAGGGATGTACATTAACCAGCGGCCTTTGTGTCAACACAACCTTACTGCTGCAGCAGCAGAATGGGAGCCATACCTGAACTGCTGGAGAGTCTCGCAGAACCCAAGAGCCATGAGACAGCAACTGCTGAGCTAGCTGGATGCACTACTCCAATGCTGAAAGCCTTTCCTAACTCCCACTGAAAGGGCACATAACTTTTTCTTTTCACAGATTCACAGATAAGGTATTTTGTAGGCTCCGAAAAGAGGCACAGCTTGTTGAAAACCAAGCTTGCTCTCTCTCAGGACTTCACAAGACCACACTGGTGTGACTAACTTTGTGGTATTCTAAATCTGATTCAAGACACCACTCTGGAAAGTTGGTTTTGACCAAATGTTTGAGACAAGCTGAGATGGGGCATCCAAATTGGGGTTTAAGTTTCACAGCAAGATAAACGACAGCCCAGTTTTCCACGTCTCAGAGACTGCCCCTTCCAAACCACAACACATTGTGAACCAGTTCACGTGTCTCCAGGGGCTGGCTGCTTGCTTCTTCAGCAACAGGCTGGGAAGAGTCACTGCACACAGGACAGAGGGGCTTCTGCACAGGAGATCTGTGCCAAAAGCCAAAGGAAATCCTCCATGCAGGGCTGGGGGGGAAGGGATTGGGCATGACAACAAAACACTCCACGGGGAACTGTGCCTTGGACACTAATATGTGGCTCAGTACTCAGTTTTCCTGACAAACAAGAAAGAATCCCTTAACAGATCCAGATGCCAAGGCCTATCCCAGGGTCAGGTTGTGGAGAACCATTGGCTGAACTATTCCGTCCTCGGGTTAAGTTTTTGGGTTGGGGTTTGGTTTTTTTGTTTTGTTTTGTTTTCAAAATTAAACGGCTGAACGGCTCTCCCCCCCTCCTTTACAACTTGTTGCTCTTCCAGTTCAAACAAAGACAGCAGAGCTCCTCCTCTGCTGGCTGTGCCGGCGGGTAGCGCAGGCCGACGCTTGTGTTTACTAACTCTCCCACATGCTTGGCTGGCAGGCAGCTCGCCTGGGCCAGCAGCCTTGGCCGCGGTCCTGTGCGTGGCACTGGGAGCCCCCACGGCAGCCACGACTGGCAGCTTGCCCCTGGGCCACAGGACAGCAAAGCGCACAACCCAGGGCAACTGCAGCAGGGCCGGTTTGGGTGGGCATTGCTGGATGGGTTTCCAAGACACAGACATCAGATAGGTACGCTCCCCCCAGAGATGAAAGGGGTCAAGTTACAACCAGTTCCACCACTTTGCTCCAGGGCTCCTCCACGGAGATGGTTAACCTTCCCTTTCCTGTGAGAATCTGGATAGAGAGAGCGGGGTCTTCAGCTACTGCTGGCAACAAAGTGGAGACAGGGAAAACCCCATTCAACCACACACAACACACGTTAAAAATCTCATGGTAGTTATTCTTGCAATGTGCTAAGTGACATTCATAGCCCCATCTACATTCTACAGGTTAATCTTCCTGTTATGGCTTCTTTAATCCTCCATTTGGAGATGAAGAGTCTCAGAATTCCCTCATCTCTTGCATGACACAGAGGACCAAAACTTTGCCCAGCCACAAAGCCACATTCTCTGACCAAGACAGAGATCCTCACTTACCTTTGAAAAGAATTGCAACAGATCCCACCGTTAACAGAGCACCAATGCACTTGGAGCGAGATAAGCTTTCTGTCCCTCTCTGAAGTCGGCACGAGTGTCAGCTTCTTCATATGCAAGCAGATACAGGCTCTCCTTGTTGGGCTTGCACAGAAGTGGAGAACTGCTGCCTACTGCCAAAGCTCTGCCACCTTGGACAAACTCTGCATGGGCTGGGATTTCCATTTCATCCCTACTCAACGGGCAAAGGAGGGCAAGGAAGAAAGAATCAGGGGGTTTAGGGGTGCTGGTTTCATTTTGTTTCTTTGAAGAGCTGGGTTTCTTTTTTCCCCCCTTTTTTTTTTTTAAGAAAACAAAAATCAAGATTCTGGAGTGTGGACCTAATGGCATCTAACAGCTGTCTTTTGTTGTGAGGAAGTTAGTCACAGGCCTAAGACACTAGCTAGGACTGTCTGACAGAGGAGTTGCTAACAGGTGTTGCATGATTTAAATATACTCCACAACATTTTAGACAACTACCCCTAGTCAACAAAGAGTGTCAGAACAGACTCCAGGCTTGCTGTCATCTCCAAGATGAGGAGCTGATATAAGCCACAGATGGCCACTTGTGCCACAGAGAAGACAGTGGTGGTGAGGAGAGAGGAGAAGAGTACAAGCTGTAATAAAAAGCAAGGGGGAGATCCCTGGAGAAAGCCTCAGTGACCTTGTTACTGATGAACTGGAAGAGCTGGAACAACAGCAGCTAACGCAGAACAGCTACCTTCCCAGGCAGCAAATGCAGTCCCACACATCCTCTTCCCTCCACCTGCCAATCTTTAGGAAGAGTCAGCAATCCATCAACATATTCCTGCCGTTTTATCGCTGCTGGCAGTCTGCTGCCTTAAATAACAGCCCACTTAGCTGGTGCCTGGAGCCAGTCTTCTAGAGCACCACTCTTGGATAGCTAAACCCCCACCTTCCCCTCCAGAGACACCCTACCCTCTGTATGTGGAGCCGGTGGAACTGGTCGGCAATGCACTGCAGCTTCCGTGCAATCTGCACCTCGGCACGCGCTTCCCGCTGACCTTCCTGAGGCTCCTCTTGGAGGTGCGGATCCAATGCAAAGCCAACTGGAGGGACGTGTAAACGGTAACCAGCATTCCCTACAAAACAGAGATCAGAAGAGTCATTCTTCCAGCGCAAAGAATAGCTCTTCTGCTCAGTACACTTTACAGAGGGAAGAACTGCACATAATCCTAAATTTTTGACTCGCATAAAAATCCAGTTCCTGAAGCCCAAACAATGAGTGTGTACCATAAGCATGCAGTAAAACATTTGCTCAGCTTTTCAGTAGATTTATATCGATTAAGCAGAGCATTGTGTTGCTTCCCATAATCAAATGACTGACAGGATCTTAGACTTGGTTCCTTTAGCTTGTTTATAGTTCAGCCAAGTGCTGATTTTTTTTTTTTAAAATGACAGTTTTGCAGTTTTACAAGATCTCTGCCTCAAGTTGTCTCCCATTAAAGGGTGCTGTATCTTTTCTGTCAGACTTTCTCAGCCCTCTGGCATTTAGGGGGACCGATTTGAATTAAAGCTGAATCAGATGATACACAAAGCTGAGGGGTGTCCCATCAGTTAGTAGTAAAACACTGGACGGACATGCCACTTATTCGACAACTTTAACACCAGTAAAGAGCCTAAAAGCTGTCCCACTAAGTGTAAAATTTTGCATTTCTCTCTCTCCACTGAAAACTTCTAGTAGTTTCCCTATGTAGACACGACAGCGCTAGAAGTTAAAAAAATGTAGGCAAATTGTAAGATACTAAGTATGGTGAGCACTTAAACATCTAGCAATAAGATAAAACGTGACAGAATAAAGCCAAAAAGAAAGAGAGTGGGAATATCAAGGACAGTGGAAGCAATGAGCAAGTGCCTGGCTCCTACAGTGGACAAGCAAGGGTAAGAAAACACAAGCTGCTTGACCAAAGCAAAATCATTTCAGTCCTTCAATAAAACACCCTAACAAAAGCAACCTTGCTTGATTGGGGAAGTGCTAAAGGGACAGTTTCCTTGCTGCAAAGCTGGCGACACTGGAGTGCTCTTACCATAGAAGAGTCTCCGGGGCTCTTCAGTGACTCCACAAGGCAACATAACATCCTGACTGGAAGAGGACGGGCTGAGTGTTTGAGTTGCCTTGTCCTGCTGCTCAGGATGCCTGATACCGGGACCACAGCAGTGTGTGAGGGGGAATAGTTGAAACCTCCCCAGAAGGCAGCTGTAGGACTGGTTCTGTGTGAAAATGCCAGTTGCAGTCATCTCACCAGGCTGACCTGCAAGTCCAAAGTCATCAGAGTGAAACACGTCATCGTCCAGCCCATCCAGGCTAGAATAGTCCTCTTCCAGGTAGCTGGGGCGATCCATTGCTCCTGCAATAAAGCGACATTTGAGGAAACAGCTAAGACACAACACGAATGTTGTCCAGGAGAGAATGCCTTCTGCTCCAACACTAAAACACAGCTCTTTTTTTCCACGCCTGCCTGCCTCCCTCCCTTCCTCCCTCCCAATGCTACCCATCTGCATGGGCAGGAGAGGCGAGTGACTCAGTGGTGAAGGTCAGGGCTTTGTGGAAAGTCCTCGAGTGCTGGGCCGCAGAGAGACAAAGTTCACACGTGTCTAAGAGTCCACCCACAGCTCCAATTCCACAATTGGTCACAAGGAGCGAGCCAGCCCCCATCCTCAGCACACACAAACGGAAAAGACATTGTTTTAAAAAAAGCAACTCCAATCCTTCAAATAGCCTGGTGGTCACTCATCTTCTTTGGGGTCTGCTTTGCTTTGGCCTGCCGTATTTGAAATTTATGGTATGCCCCATTCACTTTTTCCCATCTGTTACTTATTGATGAAGAAAATCTCTTGTAATCACAAGGCTGCAAGGCCAGACTTTTAAGAAACCCCAGTGGTTGCAAAACTCAAGAGCTGGCAAAGCCATTTCTGTGAAGCTCTCCATAACTTCTCCCTATAAGGGCCAACTTTCCTTTCAACTTCTCATTTCTTCCCTCAGCTCAACTTAAGACATGTCTCAAACCTGGCAACACAGTCACTTCATTAGCCCTCTTACCCTAAAGCCTATATGCACTGTCAGTGCATTTGTTCACCCTACTGCTAAAGAAAAAAACATCACTGGTGTCAGTGTTTAAAGCAGGACTGCTGTAGCTGCCACAGTAAACACTCCTGAGCTCTGTTGCAGCACAAAGCTGGACATAGATGGTGGAGGAAAAAAAAAAACAAACCAACCAATAAACCCTAAATCACAAATGTCAGAGCTCTTTGCAAACATATAGCAATTAGGAGCAGATTTACCAAAAAAGCCACAAGTCCCTTGACTGTTACCTGTGCATCTAACCCAATTGGAAGACAATCTCCTAAGAGATCCATCTCCAGGATTTCCACCCAGTTCCAAACAAGGCAGTGAAATTCAACTCTTCATGTCTCTTCCTTTGCTCTGGTTTGTGAGGCATTTAACAGAACGGAAGACTAGCAAGAGGAATTTCAGGCCTGAAGGAGACATTAATAATAATTTTATAAGGATGTGTTCAGCTCTCCCCTTGGTGCTCCCATCTCCCCCCAGGTGAGCAGCACTCAAAACGCCAACACACGAGAGGAGACAAAGGGACAAGGCAGCGCGAGAACTATTTGTGCCGGGCTCTAACTCAGGGCCACTACAGTTATTTAAGTTGGTGCACCTCAGCGGTTCGCTCCGCCCAGCCGCGACTCCCAAAGAAGAGTTTGAAGAGCAGAACCAGGTACCAGCCCCACAGCTGGTCCAGCTCCGCTGGATGCCAGCGGTGCCATCTTGGCACAGCGGTTCTCATCCACGGCTTAAAGCAGTGCACCGAAAAGGAGTTACAGGGCCCGAGACCCCCTCCTGCCAGCCCTGCCGGCACCTGACAGAGCGGCAGGGTCAGAGCCTATTTTGTCTTTGCAGCAAGACCCCAAGGGTCAGGGCCCCACCGGGACACGGGCATTCTGCGCTGGAAAGTGCAACAAAGGCGCAGAGGCAGTCGGCAGGCCCAGCCCTGAACAAAAGGGGGGTTGGAAAGTAAGAAGTTTTACTCGACCTCCCGCCGTACGGTCCGGCTTTCTTTTCTTTTTTTT
>NW_010547305.1:0-13648 GCF_000687285.1 Phaethon lepturus
CGGAGGCAGCCTCAGCCTCTCCGACGGAACTGCATTGTGCGAGCAGCCTGCACAAAGCCGGGGGCCGCCGGCCACCCCACCCAGGGATTTTTCATCTCTCGTTTTTCATCGCCCTAAGCTCACCCCTTTGGGAGTCTTAGGTCAGCTGGAAGCGGCCTTTAAGGAGTTATTTTTAGAAATAGCAGCTACTAAATCCGTGGTCCTTGGACGGTTCGAGTTGTGACAGAAGAGAAAAAAGGGTATCGTGGTTACTTACCCACTCAGTGCTCGGTGTTGCTAGATCAAATGAGCTTCACAGGGCTTTCCAACCTACAGAGCATGAGGTGTCCATCAGAAAAATACTAACATACGTGTAGCCTAAAGACTTGCTTCAAAACACTATTACTAAGCTAAAATTAGGGAGTACTAAAGAACAACTTTATGTCTGTGTTGAAGCTCTTAAATCTGTTTTTGTTCTTAGAAGAAAATAGGCTCCTAGTAATCTAGACTAGTATTCCATATTTGTAGAAGGCGGAAATATTAGCATTACAGTAGCCTGTACAGGTGAGTTGCACATGAAACAAGCTGTGCTTTACCTGTATATATGTGCACAGTGTAGTTTCCCCCCTTAAAAAACGGGTGTTGGATTTTCCTGGTTTTTAAAAATGAAAGAACAAAAAGCTGCAAGCCAGGAGCTTTTTAGATTAGTTCTAGAATCTGAGGATCTTTTATTGATCCTTGTCTGAATACTGTCGTGTGTAGATAGCACAAAATGTCTGTCTTAAACTTGTCATTAATACATATGAATGTGCCCGCACGCAAGAATATTGATCTTCAACTTGAGAAAGAATGCAGATCTTTCTGTATGTCTCTCGTTGTTTCAAATAAAATGAAGTTGTTTGATACGATTGTTGTATCTAACATCTACAAAAATCCTCTAAAAATATTTTTCTATGATGTTCCAAATGTATATTTTAAAACCTAGAATTAGCAGGTGAATATTCTTTTGATCTGTTCTGTGTTTTGAAGTAATAAAGAGGATAAGCACACTCTTAGTGGTGTGCGGGTCAGCTTTCCTTTCTAGTAGCGTTTTTATTTACCTTTTAAAATAAATAATTTACACCTAATTTACCCCTGGTTTAGTCATTCCATTCTATTTGAATGGACTTCTAGTCAACTTTCATAGTTAGAAGAATGTGTGGGAGGCTATTATTCTGGCAGAAGGGTGAGATTTGGTGATGCTGGTCTCATGAAGGCCCTAGTTTTTGGGGTTGGGTTTTTTTTGTGTATTTGTGTCTGCTGTCGTGACTTTTTGTAACTGGTGTCATAGCAACTGAATACAGGGGCCAAAGCGCCTTTTTTCTGGAAATGGCTTCAGTGGAAAGATCTTCCATGAAAATTACTTAGAGCATCTCTTTGGGGTACTCAGTGGTAGACAGCGTGGGCTTAAAAAAAACCCAGCGAAAGCTAGGTGAGTTGCAGTTCAAAGATTTCTCTAAGTCTTAATGGTCTGAAGTTCCGAAACTTACTGAAGTAGGACTCACGTCAAAGTCATGAGATAAATTATTCTTGGTGTATTAGAGCAGAATTACTAAATTGAGGGCTTGAGCCTCTCCCTTTGGTGGGGGAATTAATAGTTCTTTAGTAAATCAACTTTTTTTTATTAAAGAGAGCATTGCGTACTTAGAAAATTGCGTACTTTTTGTAAGTACTTGCGGGTCCTGAAAACAAAGCTTATTGTACACATGGGCATCAGTACTTTTATTTTATTACTTGATAAATTTACTTAAGTCCACAAATTAATTAATTTTCCTTTATTTTGAATCTCTGGACAAGAATATTTTGTTCTTTTTACCCTCCAGAAATTAAAACGGTAGTGGATACTGCACAGACAGGAGCAGGTGAAAAATCCAGTAAATCTCACTGAAAACTTGTGCTTAGTTGAACATTTAATCCTTTCTTTGTCAGCAGCTGATAATGAAGGCCAGTAGAAATGATTCAGGGAGCTTTGTATGTGAGAACAAATACAAAAATATTCTTGACTTAAGACGCTTGCTTTTGAAGGATGAAAAATGATTGCTCTGTAAGAGGTACCATCTTAGGTTTTAAATGGTATGTGCAGCTTTTAGTTGAGGAAAGGTCACTATGAAGAGATTAGAAATTTTGAAGTAAATTATTTAGTGTCATGTTTCCTTCTAAACTCTGAGGGTGAAGTGATGTGACCATCGAAACACAGTACACAATTTCAAATGATAATATTTATAACTTCTATACTATTTTGAATGTTTCTGCATAAACTAGAAATATGAGATTATTAGTTATACTTTATTTTTTCTTCCTAAAAGCAACCTCATTATTTGAAAGAATGAGTTTTGCTTGTGTTAAAAGGGACTAGGATAAATTGAATTGCTCTTCATAAATGTATGTGAAAACAATGGCCTGAAAATGACAGTTCTCCATCTCTTTATATTTGGAAATAATAGGAATGCTATCCTGTTTTTTTCTGTTCTTTGATGACTAGGTATTTGTGTGTGCATGGGAGGAGGTAATTGAAGGGGTATTTTCTCCATGAGACCTTCAGAGATGCAACTTGAGTATATATTGACAAGCTTAGTTAATTTAAAAGTTGCATGAACTCCTCTAGGTTTTTATTAGGTCTCTGAGGTTAGAATCCTACTAGCTCTCCAGGTTCCCTAGAAGAAGATACTTCAGTAAGACCTGCATTTTCTTCTTCTACCTGCTCTTTCTGCTTTTTTGTTTTTTTAGAGGGAAAACCCTTTCAAAATTAAGCTGGTAGAATGTAGAACAAACTCATGTCCTGATACAATGACGACTGAAAAAAACAAAGTTACTTTTGCTTTCAACTTGTGTAATACAGCATGAGCTATGTAAACTTAGTTTTTAATCCCAAATGTTCTGTAAAAGGGGCAAAAGCTCTCATTTGCTAACACATGGTTTAAGGTATGGGCAGGTGATCACAAAGATTATTCTTGGGCAACTGTAAATATGAAGTAAGCATGTTAGCTTAAACTAGTTGACATGACTTGAGCTTGCTGCATACAGTTAAAATGATGACACATTTTAGCTGTAGCTGGTAACCTAAGAGGCTGTTGCTTTATCAGCTTGTCTCTGAATTTCTGAATAAAAGTAATCCTGACGGGGTTGAAAAATGAATACTTAAAGTGCCTCTCATTCTTGCACATGAATTTTCACTGGAGCAGTAGATGGGTATTTCAAGTTGATCTGACTTGGTTCAGTAAAATGTTGGATTTCCCATAGGAAACATTTACAAATTTTGAGTAAAAGGTGAGAGTGGTTTTCTATTCTTACAGGTGCAGCTAATGATAGCAGGGAAGTGCCACACTTCAAGTTGCCCATCAGTAGCAGCACTCTGAAGTGCTTTTGCACGATTATTTGGGCCACTTGGATTTTCAAGGCTTGTGAGCGTCTCTCCAGAAGATCTCCTTGTGAAGCTTGGTTTCAAATTTGTCTTTGGAGATTAAACATAATTTTGAAACCCATAAAATTGTAAAATTCATTTGAAACTGTGTATCAAAAGCCCAAATCTTTCTTTGAAACCCCTTCTGATAACAATTTTGGATAACCAAGCTTCATCTCTTAAAAGTCAAGCAGGTTTATCTGTGACATTATTTGGTGTTTGGTACTTCCTGGTTTCAGCTTTCTCTGTTTTGTTTTTAATTGTTCTGTGTAGCATAGGGATTATGTCTCATAGCAAGTTCTGTTAACCAGATACATGACACCTACAAGCTGTGAAAGATCTTCTAGTTATTTAAGTTTTTCAGATGCTGCTTTGATGTTTTGTTGATGCTTTTTTTTTTTTTCAGAAGAAAAAGATAGAACGTGTTGGGAGGACCCAGTTTATGTTCTAGAATTCACTTGCTGTTGTAAAAGTAACTCTTTTTGAACATAAAGGATGTGTAGAACAAAATCTTGCAGTGTAGTCAACTTCCCTGTAGATTCATAGTGTTTCTATAGGAAATACTGTATGGCGAGTTGGAAAGACAACATATATTGCAACCACCAAAACTTTGAGGAGTTTTGCTCATCTGTGGCTTAGCTTGGCTCAGGCTACTGAAGAAGGGATTTCTTTCTCTGTAGTCAACTCATCCAAGTTCAAAAGGTTTACATTTTGAAGTAATGTAAAGTTCTGCATTTCTTTGGGAAGGAGTGGGTCCCGCTCCTAGCATGCTTGTGTCTTGGTCACTATGTGTGTTTGGTTGGATCAGGCTCCTGACCCAGCTGTCAGTCTGGCCGTATGGCTGTCCTTGTTGGGGTGTGGGAAGGGTCAAGAACATGTGGTGAGCAGGAGAATACGCCTTTTGTGATCAGTGTCCTCTGGGGTAAGCTGATCATGAGACTGCAGTCTCAGAATTGGTGTGTCTGTATCTCTTGCTTAAAAACTAATACAGATATTTTTTTTCTAAACTGTCAAACTTACCAGACTTTTGGGGAGAAAAAACACAAGAATATTTACAGCTTATTTCACAAATTAATTCAATTTAAACAGAAGACCCGTATGTGTTTTGTGTTCTGGAGTATTTGATGTTAATGCTTTATTACATCTTGGTTATAACTCAGGACTGAAACAGCTTCTTGAGACTTCTGTTTGGTATACTAGGAAGTGTTCCCAGACAGTGAATGTGAGAACTGTGTGTTTTTTTGAGAGGTTCTGAACCTCCGTTTTTCATTCCTGATACAGTTTAAGTGTTTTGTTTTTTTTTTTCTTCCCTGAGGAAATGGGAAGCCTGATATTTTTTTTTTTTTTTTGGTTGTTTATGGGCAGTCTTTATTGAGAAGTTAAACTGATGAGTGAGTGTGGAGATGATGGTAGAGGGTGGATAAATTACAGTGTACAAATGTAAAACAGGTAATATGCTTCTGTTTTATATCTTGGCTTTTCTTTTGCTTCCATGGGAAATGTATAATGCAGCTACTTTAAATTTTGGATTGTCTTAATTGTGTAAAAAATACATGCGTTTTTTGAGAGCTCTCAGAAAACACACTTTGCAGTAGTCCCCTCCATCTTTTCTTTGCTTGTGGTGAAGTGTGTGTTACAAAATGTTTACTTCAACTGGTTGAAGACGTTACCTTCTCCCTGTCCACCTTGCAGCTTGTCATACATACTTGTGCTGCTGTAACTGGTATAAAACATACCCTTGAAATTATCTGGTTAAATATAGTGCCTCCCTCTTGGCCCCCTTTTTTAAGGGTTATTTTTAATCAGATCATTCCAGTGATCCAGTTCATAGCATAGCACTGTAAATGACTGTAACAGCACAGCTGATTGGTCAGGTGTTTTTAAAACCAGTATTGTTTTTAAAGCTAATACCATGTAACTGCTATTTTTTTCACTTCAGGATGACACTTTTGAGGCAATTCAGAGAAGGTAATGAGCACTTGAATGTGAGGGGAAGGTATCTGTAACTCAAATTTAGATTCTTATTAAAATCTAGGGCATACTTAAGCAATGAACACCACCACCTTCCTCCTGTGCCCCCTCCCCGGTAGGCTATATGTAGTGCTTTTCTCCTAGGGAACTCCAAAATACTTCAGGTATCTCAGTGGAAAAAGAGCTGAAGCACAGTGTTTTCCTAGCTGCGGAACTGGGGCCTGCTGACTCATGAGCTGTTCAATGGATAATTTATGTGCTCACTTGATTATTATTTTTTTTTTTTTCTGCTGGCATAGCTTTTATGCTTCAAAATGTATATCCATGATGAGTGAGGATGAAGTTGTGTAAGGAGGAGTAAAATTAAAAAAATCTTTACTTCATGTAGACACTGCAGTAGGTTGCTAAGCAGGAATTTTACTGCAGTTATTTTACAGCACTAGTGCTGCTCTTAGATTGGTGTTAGTTGACAGTACAGATTAAAAAGAAAGCTTTTTGCTTCCTTAATGTTTGTGGGTAATGCAGCACTTGGACTTCACAGTGTCTTTGGGATGATAGAAAAATGCTTACTTGGCATTTGAAATCTTTGTGATAACATGTAACCAAATACACATTTGCTTGTCCTCTGCATTGCAGCTGAAAGGGCTTTCTTTCCTTGGCTTTTACCTTTCTGATACAAATGTTTTTAAGGAAGAAAAAGTGGAGGAAAAGTAACCTTTCTGCTATTCCTAATGGTTAGAAATAGACATACTGCCCTTTGTTTTTTAGTTGATAAATTGCTGAATAAAAATGAACAAAGCATTTACATTAGACCTAAGAATATTTGACCATTTAAGAAAAACGTAGGCACTGTTTGAGTACGTTATTGCAATATACTTAATCTGAAGATACTAACTATGCTGAAGTAAGGCTGCATGGAAAAATCTATGCAGAAACACTTGTAGTTATTTAGGGTATTTTTGTCTTTCCTCCCTTATGCCCTTAGCCACCAAAATGGATTATGTGAGTGTTTTGCAGCATAGTTTTGCAATATATATTTTCTTCAACAAAGTTGATTTAAGCAGCGTTCTCTTAGAATTTGGTGTTCTGTCATGTTTGTTTTACTGTTGTTTATGGGTTTGTGTTGGAAACTGCATCACAGAAATTGTTGGGGTTTTTGTAAGGCATTTTTGTAGGAACTGTTTAAACTGGCTCATATTAAGAGCCTATTTACTGTGCAGCCTCACAAACAATTGCATCAGTGTGACCAAGGGAGTTGTAATCTGCAGCATGGGAGTAAGTGGCTTGAGCAAGCAGGAACTTCTTAACATTTCTTTGTCTACAAAGCCAGTTTGTTGCAGGATTTAAGCAGTGGAGGTGTTCGTTAACCTGCCTGGCTTTGTGCTGGGGCATTGCCATGTTTGAGCTCTTTACCCTCCCTTTTTGACTTCACAGCTCACCTATGATCTCTTAAATCATGAAAATTACTTTTGTGATTGTCTGACGGTGTCATCTATTCTAAAATTAGTATGTGTAAGAGTAAAAATGACCTTATTTCCTGTTGTGGTAGATTTCCAATCTGCCAAATGCTTTTCAGAGGTTTGTTTTTTTTTTAATGTATTGCCAACTATGGCTGCTGCATTTGACAACAGTTCTCTGCTCGTGTCTGTTCCCAGCATGAAATTCCCGGTAATACATTTTTGGAGCTCAGGAAGTTCTTCTTTGACTTTGCCTGGGCCATTACTGTCTCTGATGCACTGAAAGACGAAGTAGTTAAGTGTTAAATCTAACCTGTAGGATTTCCAAAGAAATAAACTGTTGGTGCTAGGTGACCTCAACAGGACCAAGTCTGATAAGGGTGGCTGTGTGTTTCAGTAAGTGATGCTGGACATCAAAATATCTTCTTTGTAAGAGGAGTTTTCTTGTTAAGGTGTTTCACAGACTTTAATCTTTCCAAAAGGTCTGAGGTTGAGCTTAGAAGTTGAATTAGCTAGAAAAATATCATTATGATATTTTAACTGAAATGTTCTGAAATATAAATAGTAAAAAACGAAGACCACCATCAACAAAAAAACCCCATCACTCTGTGGCAGGTATAAACTCCGAAACAATGGTTGTGTCAGGGTTTTAATTCTTTTACTTTCAAAACAAAATGTTTCTGTTTGCTTTCCTTTTCATGTTGTTGTTATGCTAGATGGGGAAGATAATTGTTAAGGATTCATTTTAATAGTTTTCTTTTAATAAGATCGAGGCAACTTTCATAAGAATATGATCACATGTGATAGTACAGAAATGGTGAAAACTTAGAGCTTAATAGTTAGGTATGTTATTCTTACAGACTTCGCTTCCTTTCTAAGAACCTTTCTGTTTAGTCTGAAGAATCTTTGTCACTTGGACATGCATAGGTTTTACCTGCTTTTGGCTAATGTCAGTGTTTTGCATGGTTTTGCATTTGAGCAGATTATAGAACTGATCCAGCTGAAAATGAACCTAATGATTCCTTTTTCAGTTTCTCCCCATGAAAAAGAAATCTTAATGCTCTTGAACAAAAATACTTTGGAGCTATTAATATGAATTGTGTTGGTGGGCATTCTTGCACAAAGAATTAGAAACTGTTTTAAGTTCTTCAAAACTGTCTTAACTGATGCAACTACAAAGAATTACAGTTCTGAATCCCAATAGCACTGACAGTGTTTTTTTGCAGTTAATGTTTTTGGTATTGTAGTGATACAGTGGTAATAACCTCTGACTCAGAACTGAGTTCAGCTCTTTGGACTGAAGGAAATGTACATTGAGAGTGTTGTCCCCCTTAGGAGGAATGTGTATTTCCTCAGAAATTAAGATTAGGCATGGAGATGTATTGTGATAGCCAAATAAACAAGATTAAGATATTTGTCTCTTGGGGAAGTACTTACCTTTTTTTAACCCAGGAGACAAGTTTTCTCGGGTACTATTTCTACATTACAAGTTGCATGCTTGTGTAATGTGTTACAGTCTATGTTTGCCGTAATACAAGTAGAAAAAGGCAGTAACCTGATTTTGGCTCCTTATAATAGCAGTTTTCTTTCTTTTCAGAGCAAACTTGATGATTACCAGGAACGAATGAACAAGGGAGAACGTCTGAATCAAGATCAACTGGTAAAAAGAAAAAGACCAACTAACCAGTTCTCTGTTAAATTGCTTTGTGATCTTGGTGGGGAAGGAAGGGATGAATTTCACTTCCCCTTTCCCGTTGTTAAAAGCTAAATTTTTCTGAGCTCTGACTTGGCCTCAGTTTTTTTATTGCCTAGAACATCTCAATTTTTCTGTTAATCAGAAACTGAAAGAATAGGTAGAGGAACGCGTTGTAATGCTTTATGCTTGTTGAGGTTAGGTTGTAAATAAGCTGTGGTGAAAATTGGCATATGTTATAACCTGTTGAAATAGCTAAATGATACCTTTGAGGTTCTCTGGACATCGTCCTTTGCAGAAAATATGCCCAGGGAGAACTTTCCTAGTAGCTTAGTCCCTTGGTGGCTTGTAAATATTGTGCAGTCTAGTTAGAGATGTAGTTTAGACCAAGTTCTGAAGGGCTCCAAAAATAAGCTGCGTCCACATGTCACAGCTATCAGTGCAGCAGATGTGATGCTCTAGACAAGCTGGGCTTAGTGGATGTATGCTGCTTCTCTCCCTGTTGGGGCTGGTTCTTAAAGTAGGTTATTTTAGAGCTTGACTCAACAGCAGTTTTCCAGTTGTAATAAATATAAAGCAAGTATCAAATTAAATTCAGTTGTATGATGCAAACATGCATATTGATACTTAAAGAGATTACCAGATGCTCAGTAATCAACAATACTTTGTTGATGATTTTTAACATAGAAAAGAGTGAAGGAAAAAAAACACCCTGCAACTATTGCAGCTGTTCACAGTTAAAAGAATTAGCTGTTTTTCTTGGTCCATGTGATCTTCTCATCTGTCTAGGCTTCACTCTGGTTTTTCTGTGCCCGCTGAAATATCACTGATCTGTATATTTTTAATTTTTAATGGTGTATTGTGAAAGTAAACCATGAGAAGTTTTCTGTTTGATGAACAGGGAAGATAACTGAAATTTCATATTGAGGAGGGCAGCTCATGAATTAAGTTTTATGAAGACCACAGCCTGACTACCACACTTCATAAAGATCAAATCTTTTTTGGTTGGAGAAATACTGGAAGTATTCGTTATTTTCACTTACATCTTCTGCTTCTACAAATCATCTAAGAATGATTTTAATTTTGTAAATCACCTAATGCATATGCATAATGTGTATATGCATAAGGTGTAAGTTTCTTAGCTATATTATAAATGGAAATCCCTAAGGAAAAAAAGCAATTAAAATTCAAGTTCCTTGCTTTATTCAAAGAAAGTAGGACCTTACCTTTTCTTTGGCTCAGTTGTTCTTACCAAGAACACATCCATTATTGATTTTGTCACAACAAGAGTGTAAATATCTCGGCCGTTTTTTTTCCCCTGAGTTACTGTCTGTAATTTCTCAGTACTGCAAAGTGGGTTAAAGAGTTTGGTGCAAATCAGAATATTAGATTTAAGGAAATAGTGGATAATACAGATTTCTGGAGAAGGGAACACGATTATATATAGCGTTTTGGCTTTGACTCAAGATAAAAATGCATTCTCAAAATTCTTACCTCTTGAGCAGTTTTGAGTTGCCAGATTATTCTTCGTCCCCTTTTCCCTGGCCTGCCAGTTAGTTTTTGTCAGAAACTGGCTAAAGCCAAGCATTAAACTAGTGTATCAGGCATGTGAGCACATATATGCATATGCTATAGCATATTCAGCTAAGAAACTAGAGGCCCTAAAGACATACAGAAGTCTTTTCAGTATTTTGGTGAAAAATGAAAATCAAATAACTTTTCAGTGAAAATCAAAGTTTGACTTAATGTTGTTGCAGGGAGTCCCATTCAGGGATGCTGTGTCTCACTTAGGAACTAAAAATGTGGAAATTTTTTGTTGGAAGTATGTATTTTGTTCTATTTGTCATGGTTTACTTTTCTTCTTTTTTAAATTAAGGATGCAGTGTCAAAATACCAGGAAGTGACAAATAATCTGGAATTTGCTAAAGAACTGCAGAGGAGTTTTATGGCTCTGAGCCAAGACGTAAGTAAAGAGCGAGTGGTGCAATGTGGGCTATCAACTGCAATACCAAACACTTAGGCTTTAAATTCTCTTTCACTAATACTAGATGCAGTAGTCGTCTCTACAGAGATGAAACGCACATGATTTCTTGTATGTTTGGCTGTTTTCTTTTACTCTGTGTACTAGCTTGTGTCAGGTTTTCTGAAGATTATTCCTAAAAGATCTTTCTGATGGACTGCATAAATGTATGGGAGCAAAAATAACGTAATTTTCTGACAAAATGTAACTGTTGAAAACAGTGTGATTGCAGAAGAGGCCTGTCATGAAACATTATACACAGCCACTTACTGCCAATAGTAACATTTTCTTAAAAGAAAACTGAGATTTCACAGGCCTGCTTCTCATGGGCTTCTTGTTGGCAAGTGGGTGAGGGTTTTCATTCCTTTATATTACAGTAGGATATCAAGTCTCATCAACTGAAAGCATTGCAAGTCCTTTTTCAAGATTCTTGCTATCTTGTTAGTAGCAAATACGGTCTGAAACTACAGTGTGGGACAAGATTAATACTACTTTCATAAAAGATAAGTTAACTGAATACTAGTAAAACAAGTAATCTTTTGGGTTGGTGTTTCAACAAGGATGTAAAATAACAGTGTAATGAAGAATAAGTTCTAAAACTCTAATAGGCAGTTCCAGTTATATGAACAGCTTCACTTTATTTCTTTATCCCAAGAGCTGCAAACAGAAAGACACACTTTAGATCTCTGCCATCATTGCAGGAAAATTCAATTCTGGGGCAAGCTGAAAGCATAACCTATTCTAGAGTACTGGAAGATTCTAAATGCAGTAGTACAGTTAGAGTTAATGAATTACAGAAAGAGCAGAAACATTGGTAGAATTCATTGTGTAGTCAATGTTAGTGCAGCAGACTGGTCTAGTGAGTGTATTTAGTTTGTGAAGAGATTATATGATCATTTGAAGGGCTTCAGCATCCTCACATTATAAACTGCTTTCTACATTTGATGTTGTTGTAAATTTATAGGCCTCTAAGCCAGGCCGTTTCTTTGCTTTTGGTGCATCAGGGTTCCATGTATGTTTATGGAATACTAGTAATGAAGAATTTTCTTCTTCAGACAAATTTGACCTGAAATATTTCCCTAGTCAACTGACTGCTAAAAGAAGCGAATGAATCCAGGAGTAATAAATTGGTGCTCTGCTTTCAAACTTGGTTGCAATTTTTCCTTATTGGACTTAGTTCTCATACAGCTGGTTTTTAAAAAAGAAACTTAGATGCTTCAGTGGGAGAAAGTTGCTGTCACAAGTTAAGTTTTTTTAAAAAGAAGATTAAGAATTTGTGTACTTACAAAGTAAGCAAGCTGAATTTTGGATGCTAGATGCTTGGATTAAGAATAAGAATGGAAGAAATGTCCTGTAGATTCAGACTAGCGATGCACTTAGACCAGTATTGTGACAGCAGTTGTAGAAGGTACTATGTAGAGTACAAGGCTGATGATGATCTGTCTTCCATTTCCTTATGGCATCTGTGATCCTCAAACTGTGAATGTTAGAGAGTAGATGCATTCTTGTTCTGTTTGGTGTCTGTCTCTGGACCTCATGTCCAAGAATTTGTTCAAATCCTTTTTGAACTTGCTGATACTGTCTGTCTCCCCAGCCTTTCATGGCAAAACATTCCGTAAGTTCCCTCCTGTGGTGTGCAAGAGACAAGAGTACTTTTGTGTTTATCTGTGTTAAGATGATCTCCTAGTAGTTTCAATGAATGCCTCCTACTATCATGGGATATGGTGAATAATCACTCTGTTCATGTTACCTGCTGGCCTTTATGAAAAATCTGCATCACCCTTACTCCTCCAAATTGAAGAACCCAAGACTGAGCCTTTGCTCATAAGGCAGCTGCTCTATCCCCTTAATCTTTTGAGTTGCCTTTCTCTGTACCTTTTCTAATTGCTGTAAGTCCTCCTTAAGGTATGGAAGCCAGAAGTTCTAAATAGCCATAATATTTGTTTAAAAGGTACTTAATTTTGTACATTTTTGCCACTTCCATCTAGATCAAAATCACTTAGTGTTTACAGAATGTTTCATAAAGGAAACAGATGATAGCAAGCTCGGCTTGTTTGAAATAACGCGTTCCTGTCTGATGCTTTAGACATTGTAACTGCAGTTGCTTGACTGAACTGGTTGTAAGGCATGAAGTACAGACTTCAGATAAGAATATGATCACTATCCAATATGATCCAAGGTTTGTGGCATTGATTTTAAATAATTTGCAGGGTTTCAACTCTGCTTAAAAGATACTCTCCAAATTTCACAGGTTATTCTGCTGCAACATTACAGGCGGCATTTCAACACCAACATCCACCTCTACTTATCAATAAAAGACATCTCAAGTCTGTTTTTTTCCCCCGAGTTTACTACATAATCCAGGTTTAAGCAACTTAAAATTTCTTCTCGTTTTACACAGATCCAGAAAACAATAAAAAAGACAGCACGCAGGGAGCAACTGATGCGAGAAGAAGCTGAGCAGAAGCGTTTAAAGACTGTACTAGAGCTACAGTTTATTTTGGACAAATTGGGCGATGATGAAGTGCGCAACGACTTGAAACAAGGATCAAATGGAGTGCCAGTACTGACAGAGGAGGAACTGACAATGCTGGATGAGTTTTACAAGCTAGTTTACCCTGAACGAGACATGAACATGAGGTAGGCTTACAGTAAAGTACTTTTCTTTAGAATTGTTAGTTAAGTTGTATTTGTCCTGTGGTAATTTAAAGACTTGGTAAGAAATTTAACTCTTATTAATTATTTTTTTAAGGTTGAATGAGCAGTATGAGCAAGCATCTGTTCATCTGTGGGACTTACTGGAAGGGAAGGAAAAACCAGTTTGTGGAACAACCTGTAAGTATAGTCTCCGTATTAAGAAAGAGCACATTGAATCTGTGCTTGAACTAAAATACGGTGCCTGAAATAAGAGAACTTTGCCAGTTAATTATGTTTCTGGGTTTTTAGAGTAGCTACCTTTTTTTTTTTTTTTTTTCCCAGACCTTAGCTGGACTAACAGGATAACTTACTGAAGTGTGAGCTTACTGTGTGGTTTGTTGGGTTTTTTTTAAACGATGCAGCATTACTCGCTATTTAAGCTTAGTCCATTC
>NW_010547305.1:13665-41381 GCF_000687285.1 Phaethon lepturus
TTCCTGCTATTTCAGCAGCATTCTGCTGCTGGTGGTGCTTAGTAGCAATTCTTTGTTTTCGGGAAACGTGTGTGTGAACAAGCAGCTTTGTCAATAATATGACCTATACAAAAACTGGCATGGCCTTATTTAGTGTGATGTTCTGCTCCCCTTTGTCTCCTGCGAAAAGCATTCTGGTTTTGCCCTATTTTGATTGATTAACCCTGTAAATTGGGGTGTGATCATGCAGATGGACTGCTTTCTTGCAGAAATTTAAATTTTCACTAATACACACCTTCTAGCATTAGACCTTAAAAAAATGGCTCTGCTAGGCAGTTGTCTGTTTCTTATATCATGGGCAATTTTTTAAGTATCTTAATTGGAAATCGATGGGAAAGTTCTAGGGAATGGTGTCCCTTTCTGTAGGCAAAATGGCTAACAACTTCCCCTTTAAAAAAAAATCAATTATCTTTATTATATTAGAGTATTATTGAACGGTTGAAAGTTTTTTTTGTGTTCTATTCGTAGAAACTGGAATGGTAGTATTGCAATTGTTATCTAACATACTTTATTGAGGAATTACACACAAGGCATTGTAAGATACTGTGGCCTTAATGGTAATAGGATTTTTCTTGTTTGTGGTGGAATAGGAAACTTCAAATTGTTTATATTGTTGAAATGAAATTTTGTGAGGAGGTGCCAGGTTAGTATTTTTTTTTAATTAGTATTTGTTCTGCAAGAACTCAAGTCTGATATGGTTGTGATATTAGATCTTTGTGAGAGCCCAAAGATATGTACCACATATTGTTTTGAAGAGGTGGAGGAAGGATGGGGGTAGTTTTCAGGAGAGAGCTGATATATGCTCCTTGGAGGCCTAGTCATTCTCTTACTGGATGAAGTTGGGCTGGATATTTTATCTAGATCTTGGGATGAGCTTTTAGTGATGTCATTGGCAGCCGTTGCTGGTTTGCTTTATCCTATAATAGGAATGAATGGTAATGTATTTCTGTGCTCTTTTTGTGTGTGTATTGATTCACACAGTGATCGTCACTTGCCAGACGTGCATTGTGAATCTTCCATTTTGAGTCTGTTTTGGTTTTTGTTGGCAAGGCAGCATTACTGACCGTCTAGGCCAATGTGGCTGATTTATTTTGGGTTAAGATGCCATAGCATTCATCTAAGGCACTGAGTGCAAGCTTGTGCTTGTTTCGCTTAAAAAGGCTGTTCTGAGCCACTTCACCTCAGGGAAGGAACCTTCATGAAGGTGGTACCTGTGTAAATGTGTTTGTACTGACAGTTATTTTGTACTAAATTGATTACAGTAACGGTTTTTTAGTTAGGAAGTTACAAATAAATGAGTTATTGTTGAAGCTTCAGTGAGTTCCTAAAACTTTCCAAACTGAAAACTAAGCAAGAGATTTTGAAATAGCAGGAATAAAAGTATGATAATTAAATTAATAAACTTTACCTCACTTAGAAGTGTTTCACAAACCTCTGGAGAGGATTATATACTCTTAAGATTGTCCTTGCCCTTCAGATTTTTCTGGGTGGAAGTGGATTATTTATTGATTTATTTAATATGACTTAGTAAGACAGAAGTAATTCTGTAACAGTAGTGTCTGTAGACTAGCTCCCCCGCAAAAGTTTAATAAAACGTATGTGGGATCTTTAGGAAGGAAGGAAAGGATTGTTAGGATTGAGTTACTGCTATCTTTAACTTCTTCCATTGTCCTAGATAAAGCGCTAAAGGAGATTGTTGAACGTATTCTTCAAACTAGTTACTTTGATAGCACCCATAACCATCAGAATGGATTATGTGAGGAAGAAGAGGCAGCACCTGCACCTGCAGTAGAAGACACTGTAGCAGAAACTGGTAAGAATATAGAATCATAGAATAGTTTGGGTTGGAAGGGACCTTTAAAGGTCATCTAGTCCAAACCCCCTGCAATGAGCAGGGACATCTTCAATGAGATCAGGTTGCTCAGAGCCCTGTCCAATCTGCTTGGATGTCTCCAGGGATAGGGCATCCACCACCCCTCTGGGAAGCCTATGCCAGTGTTTCACCACCTTAGCTGTGAAAATTTCTTCCTTGTATCTAGTCAAAATCTACCCTCTTTTAGTTTAAAATCATTACCCCTTGTCCTATTGCAACAGGCCCTGCTAAAAAGGTCTGTCCCCATTTTTCTTATAGGCTCCCTTTAAGTACTGGAAGACTGCAATAAGGTCTTTATATGAAGATAATATATAATAATATGAAGATGCCTTGTGACTAGCTTATTTCTTTGTGTTGTACTGTCTTGTCTCCTTGGATTCATCAGAATGATTAAATTGCAAATGCAGTTTTAAGTGCACAAAAGCACCTGTCTCTGAATTCTTCAGGTGTTACTAGTGTTTTGAATAGAAATGTAATTTCTTGATAATCGGGCATATATCTAGCCAGGCAACGTGTATAGGGGCAGTCAGCCATTCATTCAGCCCTGCTCTGAGCCGCGAGGAAAGAAAAGCAGAGCTGTGTTGCGGAAGAGTTCTGTAAGGCTGGCTCTTGCCAGCTACTTCTTTGGAGGGACCATAATCCTTCCTAATGATGGCATCGTAAATGCCTTCCATCACGTGCAAGGAAGGGCTTACTGTTCTAACTGTGGAGTGTCAGCTAAAGGAAGGAACAAAGTCACTTCATAGTACTTGTTCTTGAATGCATCTTTCAGCATTTGTCCAATGGATCACTTGCTGAAATAAGAACCCAGGCTAACAAAGAAATTACTTAGAATCCGGTTTATGCAAATGGAGATTATTGCCAACATCTCTTTTTCCTATTTTGTTTTCCTGTAGGACTTCTCATTGTGATTTATAAACAAAAATTTTGTTGGCCTGTAGCATTAAAAAGATCAAAGATTAAAGTTCTGTTGCCTGAGGCTTTTCCATTTTTCAGGTGGCTCCCACGAGTTCAATCCTTGGTTAGAAGGCAGTAGTTTTTGAAGCAAAAAGTATGCTTACATACTTAAGAACTTGAGAATATGGTACCAAACTGAAGAAAGAAATTCATGACCTTTTTTCCCTTTTGAATATGTTGTGGAGAAGATTGAAACTTGGGGCAACTGAACATAACTCTTCATAGCAAGAATTTATGTGATTTTTTTTTTTCCCCCCTTTTTAATTCAAAACTCTGAGAATCTTTGTTATTGCTTAATTTTCTGTTAATGTCCTGACATTTTTGTTTTCTTCATTCCGAGACGTAAGTTTCTTTATCTGCCTTGTAACATTCGGTTTGTTTCTGAACCCAGCAGATACTTAACTGTACAAATGACCAATATTGAGTCTCTAATTTCAGATCTAATCAAAATCCCATCCCCTTGAAGATGTGTGACAAGGCAACTCCTTCCTTAACATATAGCAAGCTGCTAATAACTAGGTATTAATGTCACTCAGGAGTAAATGTGTGTCCGTTCATTCTTAAACCTAGCTGTAGTTCCTGTGTACTAATAGTCCACAGTCACAATAGTTTTTGATAAATGGCTACTGCAAAAATGCATTAGACTTCTTCAAAATTCCACTTTTATTGGGGGAGATTTTTCATTTAACTTTGTATCTTCTAGGTCTGTAATGTGGGTGTTTTGGGGATTTTTGGTTGTTTTGGGTTTTTTTTCATATGAATGGTATGTTTTTCTTGCAGAACCTGATCCAGCAGAAGAATTTACTGAACCAACTGAAGTTGAATCAACTGAGGTATTATTCACTGGAAAGATTGTCATTTTGTATAGCTTTAATGCCACTTACTTTTACTTTCATACCCTTTCTTATTTTTATTTTAGTATGTAAACAGACAATTCATGGCAGAGACTCAGTTCAGCAGTAGTGAGAAGGAACAGGTAGATGAGTGGACAGTTGAAACGGTTGAGGTAAGATCTTGTGTACCTCAGGTAAAATTGCAATCCCTGTTTCTGCTGACTCGCAATTCATGACAGGTTTTAGTATTGCACCCCTTCTCCCCCAATATACATAACAATATATATACTTAAGTAGGTTTGGACTCACTACTCATTCTTCAATTACATATTTAGCTCAGGATTACCTAAAATAAAAACTATGCAGTTGGCTAAGTTTGCAGAGAACTTGGGTTTGTTTTTTGCAATAGTGGCTTGCTTGGGAAAATGGGACTTAATAGCCTTAGGCTTAAAAAGACTTAAAAGATTTTTTTTGAAGATTTTTTTTGAGAGACCTTTGCTGCAAACATGGAACTTAAGTGTATTTACACAGCTGCTGACAGCGTGGCATAGTTGTGCATATCATTGAGCAGTTTCATACAGGGGGAGCTGAAAATTGGTATCTTAGCTAGTATCTACTCCAGATTGCATGTGTACATAACTGGATGTTAAAGTATGCCTGTAGGTACATCTTTGCTTTCAAGGGCTATAGTTCTTCAAGTATTTAACCTCTTACTGCTTTGCAGTTGAGTGATAGTTCACTTGTGATGTTTGTGGTACATTGCTATTGGGATCCATTCCCAGTTTAGTAATTTAGACTCTAGGCTTAACTACATGTGAAAGTCCATTTTACTAGAATTTGTGTTCTTCACGTACTGGAGAGGACAAGTCACATGGAGTCATTCAAATGTTTGGTATGTTGGAACTTGGGCTGCATCCATCTGTTAGGAACTGGTATAAGCAGCATCTTTCAGGTGCTGGAGACTTAATTTTTGGTTCACCTTAGACTTCTGCAGCAGCAAATTACAGATGGTCAATTGTTTAGACTCTCTTCCTTGATGTCTTCAGGCTCTTTTAAGTGAGAAGTGGAGTAAGTGTTCATCATCTCTTCAAGTAGTGGAAAAGAGAGCAAACCATTTTGATTGGATTATATAATCTACCTGATTTTACATTGTCTGGCTGAAATTCATATCTGACGGTGTTGAAGACCACTAAGAGATTTTATAATACTTGGGATGGGTGTGAGGCTTCTAGAACTAACTAGAATTATACCTAAATTACATTTGTCTACCAAGTGGCCAGAGTAGATTAGAGGTTCAGTTCTCTGTAGTTCTTAATATAAGAAGTATGGATGGAGACATGAGAGTATAGGATATGTCCTTATGATTGAAGCCTGTTGTGCTTCCTTCTGCTCTTAAAGTGTAAGGCTGTGTATTGCACAGTTGAAAACTCAGATGCTTCCTCATGGGAATAATAATAATACGGAGTAACTGCACTAGTATGATAAAAGAATTCAGGTTGTAGTTTTGTATCAGGTTGATTTCAGAAACTCCTAGTTTTCCACACATCTTTACTAGTGAGGTAAATCTGGATTATATCAGCTTTGTTTTTGTAGAACAATACAAATAATATATACTTCAGTTCTCCTTTCTGTCCCAATTTCTTGGACTATGTACAGATGAGCAATTAAAAAAATTTAAAGTTGAAGACTGCTTCTTCATAATAAAGAACCATATTTTCTCAAATTTAATGCAAAAAGGGGAAATTGAGAATGACTGTCTTTGAAATTGTCACCGAAATAGGGAATAAACCTCGTAACACCAATGTAGTGTTAAAAGGCAGGCATTCTTTATTCACGGCGCAGGGAACACGGGGGATAGCTCCTCCCAAAATCGTATTCCCCGATCAGTTCAAAAATTAAAGATTTATAGGCATATGATTACAAAATTAATACATATTCATCAAGTAATCATACATTGATTGGTTAAGTATTCCTCGCCTACCATGTAAATGACCACGCATGCTCACTATAATTTCTTGGGATTTTTCTTCCTTAATCTTTTGAGTCGGAGGGTTTCTTGAGTGGGTGGTCTCTGAGTCAGTGGTCGCGATCTCCCCCTGCTGGAATTGCCTTTCCTACAAAGTTCACTCCAGGTATAGCGCTTTGTCAAAAACATGACAGACTGTTGGCTCAGAGCAGTGAATCTGCAGCTTATCAGTTTCACTGTACCTTCGAGTTCTCTATATCTCACAGAGCCTGGCCGCGGTGTCTCCACTCTGCTCCCTCCCTCCGTACAGTTTCTCCTAGAATCAGCACACCAAGCTCTCCTGGTGTGGCAACATTTAAAGTTAGAGGCCTAGGGAACTCCCGTGGACTGGATTCCTTGCATACCAGCCACACTACACTCTGGATGCTTCTTCAGTGTTGTATCTTTCTTTAAAATATGGGTAGATATAAGTATGGCAAAATTACATTTCATCGAACCATTAACTAGGCAGAACTGACCAAGTTTTCCTTCTTCCTATCTACTCATTATTAAAACAAAATAGTACTGTGATCACAATGTTACACCTTGATTCCTTGATAATTAAATCAAGATGGGAAGGGTTAAATGGGCTCTTGAGCAGCATTGCAGGTGTATAACACTAATGCGTAACCTATTCCTATAGTTACGTTTTTTATTACTATCCTATTTTCTAATTATCATTTGATTTCCCCATCACCTTGGTTACAAAATGACTCTTGCTGTTCTTGCTGGCACCAAAAATCCCATTTCTGGTGGGAATGCAACTGAATTGTCTTTAGGGAAGATGATGATACATGTTGTATAGAGCCTTTGTGCTCTTCAGCTCAAGGTTATTTGTGGCATTAGTATAGTAAGAGCTGTGAATGATAGCTGTTAGTTTTGGAAGCTATAGTATTCTGAGAGAGAACATTTACGCAGATTTCCATCATTGCTTGTGAAGAGGAAGGCTATCACAAACTTGTCTCTTTTTAAGTAACCCTCAAATAGATGTGAGATTTCTGTGGTATGGTATGTTTATAGTTTGAGAACTGACGGTGTCTCATCATGACATTTCTGTGCAGGCCTTCCATAAGTTTTAAACTAAAAAACTTGCTTGCGAATTCTCAAAGTGTATTTGCATTTGGATTATATGATGTAGTTTTGGTGAAGGTGTCCTTTATTGATAATAGTGGGGGGTTTGTTTCTGTGGGTGTTCTGTGGGTGTTTTGATTGAGGGAGGGGTGATTTTTTTTTTTTTTTTTTTTTTACTGCTTACTTTGTAATGAGAATCTGAATCTGCTTGTATACAAAGTTCTCTGTGTCTTAGATTATGGCACTTTGGTTGTATGGATGTGTGTGGTTTTCTGTGGAACTGGAAACTGTTCTGTGACTGCCAGAACAAAAGTTCATTCTGGTTGGTTTGTGGTCTCATTAACTTCTGTACTTACCTCTCCTCCTTCCCTCCTCCTTTGCCCCCTGGCCTTTTTGTACTCTGTCATTCTCCTCTAATTGTGGCTGGGCAGCTCTGCCTACTGAGGAGGTCAAGGGGCAGGGTGTCAGGAAGTGAGCATGCAGTTTGAGTCAAATACTATTCTGCAGAAAGGTTCAGCACTCCTAAAAGAAAGGTTTCACCTTGCTGCTGTGCCCCCAAGATGAATGGAGATGTATGGTTGGGTAATCATTCTCTTTTTGAATAATGATCCTTATATTTGAGTAGTCTGTGTACCTTCTTCATGCAGCAGACTGTTAGAAAGCTGTTAACTTTAGAACTACAGCCTGTCCATCGGCAACTTAATACGCAAAACTGGACATTTTTTAATAGGTTCAGCCTACTATGATTATAATAGGTCAAAGTACCTGGTAGTGATAATAAGACTAAAGGAATAGGCCCTAAACAGTTTCTTTTGACATTAAAAAAAGAGGTTTGAAGAAGATAGTGTAAAATATTAAGTACCGTATGAAGTTATGACTGTACTATTTGTGAAAAAGGAAAACGTTTGATAGAATTTTGTCCTGTTCTGTGTTCTTGATTATTCCATCATTTTTTCCTGAAGATACTGAGTTGTTATGAATGACTTGGACTTCATAAGTTGAGTGATAGTACTCAAATAATTGAGAACATTTTTGGTAATACTCATATAGGAAATAGGTAGCTGCTGTTCTGTCATTTTAAAACTTTGTAATGTGCAAGAGAAGGGTCTGTATATGTGCTTTGAATAACATTTTCAGAAAAAAAAACCCTCTACTCACAGGGCTTAATTCTTAATTTGGAAACAGTCCATGATTTGAAACTTGGGGACTGTGTAATACAGCAGAGCAGTTGTGCTTGTTTTCCAGTGTGGACAGCCTTAGGGTATACTCCATGGGAATTGTCAAGTTGCTTCTCTTTCGATGTCTAATAGTGGAGATTTGGATCCGAACGGAATCTAGAAGAGGAATGTAGATTGTGGATGGTTTTTAGTTTTATTTAGAGATACTTTCTTGTTTTTTAATTTTCTATTACAAATGACTAGGGATTTGGCCAAGGAAGGAGTCATTTGGAGTTTGTGAGGCAATTACATGTGCAGAATGTCACATACAAACAATATTTGTAAATCTTGAGTAAGGAGTAAGCATCCTGGAAGATGCTGTAGGTTTCTTTGAAAAGTTTGAAAGAAAATTGCCAGCTTTGAGGGTGGATAGAGGGAGTTCAGGTTTAAAGTTCAGACCTGTGATTTTAGAACTGGTCTAAAATAGGACTACTTTATCACTTCTCATGACTGCTGTACAAGAATCTCTCTTCTGCAGTTCTTATAAGAAACCAGATACATTACATAAATATTCTGAACTTTCAAGATGCACATATGCTAATATATATCCCGTGCAACTCTAAGTTTGAGGCTTATCTGTTTATCTTGAAGATTGTTAATAAATGAAAAGCTCATGGGAATAGAGAAGTGACAGACAAGTTACTGACAATTATCTTTTTAGGGGACAGTTGTTGACATGAATGCAAATTGAAAATGGCATTTCTGTATTATGGGAGTTGCCTAAAGAGCAAAATGGGTTAGGAATGAGAAAGTGCTGCTTTGTGCAGTTCGACGGTCTTGTAACTATCTGTTTTCAAGCTATTTGATGATGGTTCTTAGATGCTCATGTTCAGCTTTCCTAGTTGCTCTGCTGTCTTTGATAAGGTGGTATCTGAAAGCATGTTGCTGTTTGTCTTACCTTTGTTTATGTGCACCATGTTGGAATATGTTTGGTAAATCTGAGCCTTCTTGCCCACTATATATGTGTGTGTGTGTGTATATATATCTCTCTAAGCTTCTGCTGTACCCCCATGGTGCTGTCTTGCAATCTTCCCATCACACAGTGCTCCCTCCTGTTCTCTGAGACCATAGATCAGCTAGCTAGGATAACACTTTAGAACCCAGGTCTAGGTATGCCCATGAAAATTTAAAATTCTGAAGTCTTAAGAAAGACCAAAAAATTCTGACTCTACTTATATTTACCAAAAAGGTATGAGAAAATAATTGTTGTCCATGTGTGCACATTTCTGAAACTTAGTTTTCCCTGACTTTCTTGAACTTTCCAAATGTTCTTAAATTTCCATCTCAAATCCTGCTCTAAAAAAGTCCCCATAATACTGAATGCATTTTTTTGTTAGTGCTGTTCTTAGTGGGGAGTAGAGTAGATTGAAAGCAAATAAAGCACAGTGTCTAAACTTTCTCGTCCTGTGCAGTGCTCAGATCAGTAGCTGGCCACCAGTATTGGCATGACTGTAAGAGGATGTAGTATTTTTCTTCAAGAGTACTATAGAAATTATGACCGTAATGGATTAGGCAGTATCCATAAATTGCAAGAACTACTGAGTCACTTCTGTGCAGTGTCATCTTAAGCTGAAATTTCAGTCGGTTGCTTGTTTCTTGTTAGGTTGTAAATTCGCTGCAGCAACAGACACAAGCTACATCTCCTCCAGTTCCTGAACCTCACACGCTCACTACTGTGGCTCAAGCAGATCCTCTTGTTAGAAGACAGCGAGTACAGGACCTTATGGCGCAGATGCAGGGCCCATATAACTTCATGCAGGTATGATGAACCCACCATGATACTGTGAAGCTAGAATCAAAGAAAGAAAATAGCACTTTCTGGCTGTTAGTCATGATTTAAAGAGTCTGCTGTAGTTCATTTGAAAAATACAATGGTCTTGCAAACCATATAGTGCTGTGTGGCAAGATCTCATCCAAAGCCCTCAAACCTGTGTTGCTGTCAGAGTACAATTAGAATGTTATTTAGCTTTTCAGTCCTTGTTTCTACTAAATCTAGAGAAGGCAGAAAATTGTGCATCACTGGGTGCCATAGTGTATTCCGCTTAAGTGAGACCAGCTGTGAAGTAATAGCACTTCTATAAGCTAGTTCTAAATTTTGTGTTATGAAAAACTTACACAACACATGAAGAAAATGCTTTTTGGGTTGCATCTTGAAGGCTCTCCTTTAACCTCTAAAGTCAGAACAACTGAAAATGCATTGGGAGATTATGGAATACATCAGAAAAATCCTCTCCTCCTCCACAAAGAAAAGAGTAGACACCTTGGCAACAAATGAGGCATACACTTGTTACGTTCCTTTTCTTGTTTCTTCCTACAAAGTACTAATTTAGGATAAAGAATAGATTGCTGCCTATTCTGTCTGCCTATTAAAGTCTCCCTGCAGTTATCTTTCTCTGAGATAAGTTCTAATTTGTATACGTGGACTGAATTTTTACTGTGATAAATGTGTTTTGGAATTTTTAGTATCTTAATTGATTTGAGATCAGTTTTTGCTGGTAAAACCAGCAATTGTGTAACGGTGGACTAAGCTTCCTTTATTGTGACCTGGTCATTTCTGTATTCTGAATGTTACTGTTTTTAAAATACAGTAAATTTGATTTGATTCTTTTTATTTTTTTTCCCAGGACTCTATGCTGGAGTTTGAGAACCAAACACTTGATCCTGCCATTGTATCGGCACAGCCCATGAACCCAGCACAGAATTTGGACATACCACAAATGGTTTGCCCTCCAGGTTTGTAATGGTAAATCCTAAACATAAATATTGGGGAAGCCTGCAAGTCATCTATTAGAAATGTTGCAGTTACTGCTACATAGTAAAGGGGTCATCAGAAGTAATAATGTTTTTCTCAGAAACTGGTGGTACTTTTGAAGCATACTATTTGTAGACTTCCGATTCTCACTTGGTTCTAGATTTTTCTTGGAAGCGAAAAAAAGAAAAAAACTTTAAACTTTTTTTAAATGGGCAAAATACAGTTTTGCTTAGCTTTTCGGAAACTGCTGGATTATTTTGGACAACTGGTAAAAACATATTTTGCATGGAAATGGTAATTGGTATTTTGAATATAGCTTTGCCATGCCAAAGGCATAATCATCTTCTCGATGATGAGCTCTCAAATAACTGAATTAGATAAGATGGTAATGCTATTCTGTAAAAGGTTTGATTATACTATGTAATAAGTGAAATTATTTTACTTCAGTTCATGCTGAGTCAAGACTTGCCCAGCCTAATCAAGTTCCTGTGCAACCAGAAGCTACACAGGTAACATTTAGTAAAAATTTTATTTTGGATTTTAAATTGATTTTGGTCTTGATTCATATTATAATAGGATTTAATTCCTAACTATATGAGAAACTCAAAGAAAAAGCTGAAGTTCTGATTTTGGGAAATTGATTATCTCCACTATCTCTTCAGCATTGTTGCTTTTAAGCGTTACTATATACAGTTTTTATGCTATGCAGACATTGCATATTTTCTGTGATGGAGTCTTATCAGGCATTACCCTTTTGGAAAACTGCTGGGTTCAAGGCTGGAGTATGAATTTATTGAGGAAACTGCATTTAGAATTAAAGGCCTCTTAACCTGAAGGGCACAAGCACGGAAGCAGTTGCAGTTTGCATGGCTCATTCTAATGGCCCAGTGAGGACTTCTTGGCAGTTACCAGTTCTTTCAGTCTGTGGAGATCACCTCAATCTTCAAATTCGGTGTGTTTTCATTTCACAAACTGACTTCCACGTGCCTGTGTGTTAGACTGCCGTCACTTAAAATCTGTATCCCATGTGACAGTGGTGAATTTTAAGAGGTTTTTTTCATGATTGAGAGGAACATGTTGGAATGCTGTTCTGTGTAGGCCTACTCTAATACAGCAGTTTAACTTGAGGTTTGTGCGTTCTGTTCAAGATGGGCTAATAATGTGACATATAAGTCTTTTTGATTTAGATAGAAGCAAGTTGTGCTTTATTTGCTTGTTTGTGACAGAAATGCCAAAGCCAAAATAATGTGGTTAAAGGGCAGTCTGTATCTGTTCAAGTGTGTGTCAGACCACAGATAGATTTAATGGATTAACTATATAGTTTGTGGTGGTGTTTTCGACTTGTTCTGTCAAGGATGAGTCCCACTTGCTTACTCAGATAATATTTTAATACTGGAGTTGTAGAGCAGTCAGAGTTAATTTGAATGCAATTTTCAGCTGAGCTTTCCTGAAACTCCTGTTTATATAGGATCTCTTAAGCTTGCTTCTGCAATATATAAAGGATGTATTTGCCTTTTCATTAAGATGTCCGTTTCTTACCGAACTGTCTAGTGATTAAAGAACTTCTGATTTTGTGTTAAGCGTGTGTGGCATCTCTGAAGGACTCTGCTGGTGTCTCAAGTAATGAATCTGATCCCTATAGATGTTTGAAAACCAAAAGAAAAGCCTGAATAGATTGTGTATCTCAGAGTGATGGTCGTATAAATTGCTTGATCTTGTCCAGATTAGGTCTGCAAGTTTTAAGTCACTCATATGTATAGAAAAAGGAATGTGTTGTGTGGGGTTTTTTTTTGTCTTGACTTTCCTCTGTATGTATCTGCTGAAGTCCTAGTACTCTCAGCAGTTTTGTTGGTTTGTAGGTGTAGAATAATTTTTTTTTATCAAGGCGTTCTCTCTGCACTACCTTTTATGTTACTGTTTAATGATGTCGGTGGCTTACTCCAATGGATTTTTTTCTTATTTTCCTTACCTCAAGCAGTGCTGCCAATGATTCCCTTGGGGATCTTGGAAGCAGTAGCTAAACATACGTCTTCACCTTGTTGAACATTCAGAAGGAATGTGAACACACTTGTCAGTCATTATCAGTTGCCTCTTAAAGTCCCCAGTAGCCTTAAATGCAAAGTCCTCTGCTTTGTTGGCCAGAGTTGTCACTGGACTCTGTGTAGGGGACCAGAGGCCATAAAATGAGCAAATTCAGTCTGTTGGAAACCAGCACTTCTGTATTTCTGTATGAACTTGGAGTTCTCTCATTTAAACTTCCGTACGTTTCTCTGTCTCTTTCCCCAGCTTTATTGTGATGGTAGTTGGGGTTGCATATGAAACAAGGAGAAGGATGTTCTTCAGTAAAAGCATATACATGCCCAGCTGGTTCAGAAATATCCACAGATTACAATATGCTGGGGGGGTAGGGGGTGTGGCATGTTGAGAGTATATCTCAAGGTGAGGTGGTTAAACCTCTACTTGTTAAAAAGTTGTAAAGATTTGTTGGAAAACATACTTTTACTAGAGAATACCATTCATTCCAGAGTTCTTTGATACTTTTTATAAAACTGTGTGTGAGCATCAGATGACTTTTGGGGGATTTGGGGTTTATCTTGTCAGGTTCCCTTGGTTTCTTCTACAAGTGAGGGATATACAGCCTCCCAACCCATGTATCAGCCTTCTCACACAACAGAGCAACGGCCACAGAAAGAATCAATTGATCAGATTCAGGTAAGTCGGATTTCATGGAGGTGGGAAGGACTCTGCTTGCAAGTGTGATCAAATGTTAGTCTATGTTTCTTTGTAAATAAAGTTTTGTAATTTTTGGTTACCTATTGATAGGGCCGCTTCAGTTCTGTTTAATTTCAAAATTCTGAGCCTGTCTGTGACCAGTAAGTCCTCTGTAGTAAGAGTTTTAACTTCATAGATTGTCTGTTTTGTTAGAAGTAAGATGCCAACATCAGCATGTGAGCATCAGTGTTGTTGGCTTAGGAAATGTGATCTATTTTTTTACACTGGCAAGCAGTCAGTGCACAAACTTGTTCATTTCCCCCTGTAGTTTTTTCTCGTGTTTCAAGTTAATGAGGGAGAAGACTGCTAGGTTCTTCCTCTCCTGTTGTGCTATCATGAGTGAGGCTGTTCAGCTGAAGTAGAAAATACTCATTGTTGAGGTGAACCTGAGGCATTGTCACTTTTTTTTTAAAGTGAAGTTTTGCAGTTAAATTTTTGGTATTATTCAAAAACTGCTAAAATGTTGTTTTAATTATTAGGCCTCAATGTCACTGAATGCAGACCAGACCCCATCATCATCATCACTTCCTGCTGCATCTCAGCCGCAGGTGTTCCAGGCTGGATCTAGCAAGCCTTTGCATAGCAGTGGAATCAATGTTAATGCAGCTCCATTCCAATCCATGCAAACAGTAAGTAGTAAATTAATACCAAATCCCTTTATTTTGGTCATCATTCCTTGTGTTCTACAAACACCGGAATCAGTCATGTAATTACATAAAATAGTCTTTGGTTTTTCACGTTTCTCAGACTTGCACGCTTCTTTACATGACGCAATGAAGAATTGTAAAAAATGAATTGCACCAGAGAGCTATTTTTCTAACGTTATAGGTATTCAACATGAATGCACCTGTTCCTCCTGTTAATGAGCCAGAAACCCTTAAGCAGCAAAATCAGTACCAGACCAGTTACAACCAGAGTTTCTCCAATCAGCCCCACCAAGTAGAACAATCAGATCTTCAGCAAGAACAACTCCAGACAGGTAAACTTATATTAGCAAAAACTAAAATGGCAGTAGCTTGTGTAGAGCAGATGATCAGGCTGTGAAGTTCTACTGGATGATGTAGCAAAGCATGTCGCACATTCTCAAATGTTCCTTGTCGTGTGAAGCTTTCACCTGAACAGTACCTGTTTTTTTGTTATTCTGTCTTGGTTTGAATATCCAGCAGGGAGTGAACCTCAGTATATATTTCTCCAACTGTTAAAAGAATTTTGCTGCTTGAGTGCAGTTTTATATAGGTTTAAAAAAAAACATGAACAGGATTAAGGATTATTCTAAAGATGAAAGCAATATAGTGGAGTACTTGCTCTGCTGATGTTAAGGTTGGATAATCCTTAAATTTGCTTTAAAAAAAGGTGATACTATTTGAGGTGATATTTTACAAAGGAAGTGGTAAGCTAGAACTGAGAGCAAATATGGACTGCATCTCACAGATGTAAGGTTCAGAAAAAACTAGAACCTTTTGCTAAAATCAGTTAGACATGGCACATGCCTAACAGCCTGTACAGTCAAAACGGCAGCTCTGTTAAAACGTTCCCATCAATCTCACCTTTGTCAGCGCAGCTACACCTTACAGAAAGAATTTAGTTAGTGAAAGCAAAGATTTCTTAGTGGCTCTCTGCTAATTCAGAGAGGAGGAAGTTACAGAAGTGGGTTAACTTACTCGTACTGTTTTTTCCAGAGTGTGTGTTGCTCATTTTTGAAGGGTTTGAAATAGTATAGGAAAATTGTACCTGCATTAGCAATACTTGTTGCTGAACTTACACTAGAGACTTCTTGACACAGACTTAAACAAGCTCTGCTGTTTCTGGGTTGTTTTAATATTGTGGGATATCTGACTAGTAAGCTTGATACTTAATTCTGCAGATTATTTTTCTTTGAATGGGTGAGCATTTATTGACGTGTTCAATGGTATTTCAAAGCTTTGAACATTGAGTTCAAAGAGAATATATATGGAACGTAAAGAAACAGAGACTTTCATGCTTCATTTTTTTTCTCCCCGCTTCTAATATAGTGGTTGGTACTTACCATGGTTCCCCAGACCAGACTCATCAAGTGGCAGGTAACCACCAGCAACCTCCCCAGCAGAATACTGGATTTCCACGTAACAGTCAGCCTTATTATAACAGTCGAGGAGTGTCTCGTGGTGGATCACGTGGGGCTCGTGGCTTAATGAACGGTTACAGGGGACCGGCAAATGGATTTAGAGGTAAGCGGCTTTATTAAACTCTCTCATTTGACTTTTACTTACCTCTTTCTGGAAACATCATGTCAAGATACCAAGTGTTAACTGACCTACTGTTGTTTTATGCTGTAGTAGTATCTCTGTAAGATATTTAAACTTGTAGTAAAAATTCCCTTTGCTTTAGCTAACTTAAGCGACTTAAATTTTAGGTGTTTGGTTAGGCTTCCCAGTAGGATGTAAACAGACTTTTTGTTCTGCACTGAAGGCTTAGTGTTAGTTTGATTAGGCATCTACTGCAGGTATAAGCAAACACAGAAATATCTGATGATTTCACAACAATCAAGTGAGGAATTCCGGTGCCAATTGGTATTTCAGAATTATTTTTTTTTTTAGTTCCAGTTATGGTAGAAGCAGCACATTTTAAAGAGTTCCATGTTTCATCATATTGCAAATAGGATGGATAATGTACAAATACAAGAACAAAAAAAGACGAAAAGTCATTACTCTGAGGGAATTAACAGGAGCAGAGGAATGATACTGTAGTTCTGGGTGAATAAGAGAACTCTCATGATTCCTGGAGATTATTATATGTGGCTGTCAATGTTGTGAAGATCCGTGTGTTAAAATGGGAGGGACAGTTCCCTTGTCGGATGTTCTGGGATTAGACTAATGGGTACAGTACTGTGTATTCTTGCCATGTTCTCTTCCTCTCATGTGGTTGGAGAGTAGAAGGGAAACCTATATAACAAAAATACAACTGACTTTAGTAGGGAATGCACTTGTCACTGCTTGTCTGCTTAGGACTGAGCTGGATTCCAGTTGTTAAACCCTTGGGACTGGAGCCATCCTTGGACATGGTTCCCAGCACTCAGGAGAGTCTTGGCTCAGGAGCAGCTTCTTGCTTGAGTTGGCTGTTGTGGCCTTGCAGGTCACAGCTAATTATATTTAGATCCCAGTAGTGTGTTTAGCTCTGGATTGCATGTTATGTAAATCAAACTTCAAATTACTAGAGAAATGCATTGAATTGCTGTCTCCTCCCAGTTGTTACTAGGTTTTCATTCTTGTGTCTTGTAATAGTGTAGTACTGATGTTGCAAACATTTGCTTGACTTGCAGGTAAACAGTATTTACTAAAGGGGGGTTTTCCTCAGGTTTAGGTAAAATGCTGTTAGTCCTTTTCTTTGTATGGTAGCATACAGTAGTAGGCTATCATTTCCACGTGAAAGACTTGTACCGTGTTCCTTAGGAGGATACGATGGCTACCGTCCTTCCTTTTCCAACACTCCAAACAGTGGTTACACGCAGCCCCAGTTTAATGCTCCTCGGGATTATTCAAACTACCAGCGGGTAAGCTACCATTATGTTGTGATAGTCTAGAAGTAGAAGGAAAAAGTTCCTGTCAACGAAAGCACTCAAACAAATGTATTAGTGAAAACTTTTCCAAGGAATTTTTTTATTGGTAATGAAGACAAAAGTTTCAGGTACTAAACAGATAGTTAGAAATAGCAGAATAGTAAATGGCTGGTTATGATTGGGAAACGTGTTCTGTTTGGCTGATTGATCTCTAAAGGAATTAGTCTAGCAACTAGAGCAAGGTTGAGTGAATTATAAAGAACTCTTTCTTAAATACAATTATTTTCACAGCTTTGTCAGAAAGAAACTTAAAAAACTAAATCCATTGAAATTAACTTTTCAAACTTGTTTGGGATTGCCTGTCTTCTGCAATGCCACTCTGCTACTCTAAAATTTGTGTAGAATTTCATTGTCCTGAAGGAAGTATGCTCAATTTGCTCAAAGCTTAGACTGGCTAGAAAATGCCGAACTCTGCATATCCCCTAACATCATAAGCGAATGAGATGATAGATTTTGATCCTGATGTTAGAATGTTGCTTCATTTGTTGATGGGTCCTTCAGCAAATTCATCTGACCTCTCTGTAGTTTGAAAAATTTGAAGGCTAAATACACCTATTTACATTTCTTAGTTATATTGAATAACATATCCTGTAACGGGAGAGAGAATTTGTCATTGTATGTTTTATTAGACCTGCTAGGTACTAGCAGGAGTAAGAATTAATTTTTCTAAGATTAATTTAAACTTAATAAAATTCTATATGTTGAAGTCACAGGTGTTTTGTCAGTGCACGTAGTTTTCAAAGTTCCTTATTTTTTTGGCAGTTCACAGCTTCCTGAAATATAACAAAATACCCAGGTTTCATATCATAACTTTTTTAATTTCTTTGCTTCAGGATGGATATCAACAGAATTTCAAACGTGGCTCTGGACAAAGTGGACCTCGGGGAGCTCCTAGAGGTAATTCCTGAGTAGTGATTAATTGATCTGGGCTGAATGGAAGTTTTTTGATCCAACTTCTGGAGTTACAGATTTAAAAAGCAACCTCACTCCTCATTCAGCAGCTCACAACTGAAGAATAAGCTTACTTTCCTCTGACCCCATAGCTGACCCTGCTTTTGAACAGAGGTTGGACTTGGAGGACCTCTTGAGGTGCTGACGTGAATTATACTGTGATCCTTTGAACTTGTGGTGGAAGGTTAGCTGGCTGTTGAATGAAGAATTCTTTAAAAGTTAAAAGAACAGTTGCTTTTGACACTTCACATGTAGCAGAACTATTTAGTTGCCTTTTATTAATGAAAGCCTTAGGAAAGTAATTTTTTTGTGAGGTTTATCATGACTTAAGATCTGCTTACTAGGTGCATTAATAGTTTAAAAGTAGGACTTGCTTCTAAAGCAGACATTGGGCTTGAGCTGACTGTAGGCCTTCAAAATAGTGTGTTACTCTGTTGCATTAAAGGATGTCCTACTGCATCTGTTGAGGTCTCTTGATCTAAGGATATAAAACTTCCCTCCATGCCCATCTGTTCCTTGCTCCTATAGAATTGTTGCTTTTAGCTTATGGAAGTGTGTTGTCCTTTACCTTCATAAGAATCTTTGCCACGTGTTCATCTGAGAAAACAAACCAAACCAAAAAACCCCACATAGATAATGAGGCTGTGGGTAAACTTCTAAATTTTATTTTTGACACTATTTACACAGTTCTTTTTTTAGTAGATTTTTGGTGATGAGACTGTCTTGATACAGACGCTTCCATGAGAATTCTGAGTTACCACCAGAGCGCCTTGTCAGTCAGACCAGCTCAAGGCTGTATGCTGTCTGTGAAACCACGGTTCCGTGTGGTAGTTTGGTTTTGAAGAGTTCTGTCCATGACTCTCTGGGTCCTGAAAGCCCTATAGTGTGGAACTCTGGCCTGAAGTTCAACGTAGTATTAGGCTGTGGTGAAACTGGGAGCATATTTTAGGAAGCACAATGATAATGAAGGGCAATGAAGCTGGTGAGGGGTCTGGAGCACAAGTCTTATGAAGAGTGGCTGAGGGAACTGGGGGTGTTTAGTCTGGAGAAGAGGAGGCTGAGGGGAGACCTCATCGCTCTCTACGACTACCAGACAGGGGGGTTGTGGTGAGGTGGGTGTTGGTCTCTTCTCCCAAGTAACCAGCAATAGAACCGAGAGGAGATGGCCTCAAGTTGCACCGGGGGAGATTTAGACTCGATATTAGGAAAAATTTCTTTACTTGAGAGAGTGGTCAGGCATTGGCACAGGCTGCCCAGGAAGGTGGTGGAGTCACCATCACTGGAAGTGTTCAAAAAACATGTAGACGTGGCACTTCAGGACATGGTTTAGTGGGCTTGGTGGTGTTGGGTTGATGGTTGGACTTTATGATCTTAAAGGTCTTTTCCAACCTTATTGATTCTGTGAAGAAAAGTCTTGAGGTTCTTTGTCCGGGATATGCAGGCAAACATGAGAGGGATTCCCCAAGTGACCTACAGTTCTCATATTCTGATAGTGTGAGCTACAGGCCGTCTCTTAATGAAGGAAGAAAAGAGTGGAAGTTAAAACATGATTAGTTATCTCACAGTACTTTATATTTAAAATACAGTAAACCAATTATTCCTTATATTACTACAAAACCTTTAATTTTAGTGTTTGGTTCTTATCTTCATGACTTGATCCCCCCCATTTTTACTTGAAGTGATTACAACTTTGTAGTTCTGGGGAAAAAAGCATTGGGGTGAAGCTGGAAACTGTAAAGACAGCTTACATGCTGCTGAGTTTTGATTTGAAGGAGCTTTTAGAGCCATATATAGTCTAGATACACACCTGGGAATTCTTACCCAATTTAGACCAGAGCTTTTAGGAATTTTTGAAATAACCTGACTTCATGCCTAATTCAAGTGCTTTTTTTCATATGTTTTCTAGGTCGTGGAGGGCCCCCAAGACCAAACAGAGGGATGCCTCAAATGAATGCTCAGCAAGTGAATTAAACAAATTCACAGGATTGCATTAAACGCCAAAAACACACTGGCCAGTGTACTATACATGTTACCAGAAGAGTTATTATCTATTTGTTCTCCCTTACAGGAATTTTGTTGTAAAGGGACTCTTTTCATTACCCATAATGACAGGACTACAGTTGCCAGCTTTATATTACCTGGATATGGAAAGGAACGAAACAACGTTTACTCTGCATGTTCTGTCCTAAGCATCATCTTGAGCCTTGCACATGAGATTTAGATTCCTCACCCTCGCTAAGAGTAAAGCAAAAAAGGCAATTTTCAGGGTGATCCAATCTCCATGGTTAACTGAAGTGGCAGGAAAAAGCAAAGACTCATTTCTGACATTTAAAAGTGATGTAACAAATTTGGATAAAATCTGCAAATTCATAAAAGATTTACTGTGTGGCAGTTGACGAAACTTTATGTTCCCATAAAAGGATGGAAAAGGTGAAGTGTGGCTTGGTAGAGCAACTGCATTTCAACTTTTTCGTATTAAATTGAAGCACTGAACAGTTAAAGATGTGTAGTAATGCATATTTCCCTAAATAGACAAATAGGCTTATAGCCAGTTTTTGAGAAAGAAGAAGCACCCTTAGCTACAGCACTCCTCATCACCAGGGCCCTGTTTCCTGTGGCTAAGGATTTAAGATTGCTTGCATAACTGCTAATGTAATTGTGTAATATTTTTTTTTAAAGAAGGAAAAAAAAAAAAGCTTTGATTTGGCACTTCAACAAAATTTTGCAACAAATGTGAGATATAATTTGGATGGCCACTGTATATTTGATGTGAAGTATTTAGATATCTCTTTGAAAACACTTTTAAGTTTCTTTGATAGCAATGACTTTTGTAAGGATTGGTATTCTCTATCATTCCTTATGACTTGCACATTGTCTGTCACTAATACTTGACCTTGCTGTATTATCACCTAAATAACTGATGCCGGTACTGATGGAAATCTCTAATGGATAATCATAACACTTTTGGTCACATGTCCTTTTGTCTTTCCTGCAGCCTTGAAGGTTTTAAGAAATCTCAAATGCCCGCTGCTGCTGCCCTTTTAATTGCTATCTTTTGAAAAGCACCAGTATGTGTTTGAATTGATTTCCCCTTTTAAGGGAAATGACAGCCAGCAGTTACAGTTCTAATAAACAAGACAAATAAAACATGTTTATAAAAATTGTATCCTGGAACACTGGTTTTCAACGACTGAAACAAATGTAATGTAATGGGGTGACATTTCATAAGGTGGTTGTGTTTGTTTTTTCCCCTGGTAGTTTCTCTTTTTTCCTGCATAGATGCAAACCCTCCTCCTCCTGTTTCTCTGATTTTATTCTAATAGCTGTGACTTCTTCTGGGAAACTTTTCTTTTTATGGACTTTCCTTTTCCTCAAGGCAGCAATGTATAAAAGAAATGGCATAAGACTAGGAGCTGGAAAATACCAAGTCTTATTCAAGATTTACTGCATACTTGTGGTATAATCTTTGGAAAATCACTTGTGCCTACCTTTTGCGCACATGCACTCTCTCTGCAGTGGGGAGAATATATTGATAGCTGCCTCCATAGAGGTGTTGGTAGTTCTGTTGCATTCTATAGCACATGCAAGAAGACAAGTGCTATATATGTTAAGTATTGTTCATCAAATAATTCCTACCTGTGGAAAGGTGAAATTAAGGAACAGCTACATGTTGTTTAACTGTTATGTACAAAATTGAAGGTTGTTTTCACTCAGATGATTGTTTCTACTTTGTATCGCAACTGAAATTTCAGAACTTGTAGTCAGGTATTTTGACTTAATTGTGAAATTATCTGAAACTCCATACAAATAGGAGGTAGTATCACTTTTCCATGTTCTGTGTGAAGAGCACAAATGAGAAATGTTTTTACCGAGAGAAGTGATATGTGTGTGAAGACAATATTACACACCAGACATCTTGAAATGATGCTGATGGCTAGAAGCAGCAGTTTTAGTCAAGGCCTAGAAACATTCCGTACCAGTATAACAATATAAACCGCAGTCTGGTGAGAAGTTGCTGTTCTGTGTCTTTTTTAGGAAGCTATTACTGAGATAATAGTCCCAGCTGTTTTTTAACTGGAAAAAAAAAAAAGACAAACCTTTTAATGTTGAACTGATGTAGGAAAACAGTGAATTCTTTTTTTAATTTTATTTTAAATTTTTTGTGCATCAGCTTACTTTGTAAATGGTTGCTAGAACACAAGCTTTTCAGCTTTTTCCATTGCACACCAAATGCTTCTTAAATAGCTAATTGTAGTTTGACAGAAAGCTTGCAGCATACTGTATTAAAGACTGCTGAATGGATCAGAACATTCCACTTAAGGTTTTGGGTTTGTTTTTTTTTTTTTAACTTTTATTAATAAAACATTGGATAGTTGAGAGGGCTCTTAATTGAGATACAACTTTGTAAGCCTTTTCATGTATGAAAATGGTCTTTAGAGTAGCTGCTCTGCTGTATGCTGATAGAAGGAGATGTGTTATAATAATAACAACCGTCAAACAAGTACATAAGATGCGTTTAATCTGGGAATTTGCACTGACTCCTTTAATCTCAATACATGTGTCTAATAAACAGTATACTGAAAAATTGGCTTGAGTCCCAGTATCCACACAGGTCCACTAACTGGTTGTCTGGCCTGTTCAGGGGAGCTTTTAAGCATCTTCACGCTGTAACTTAACTCTAGATCTGAGTTACATCCAGATCGCAAGCACTCCTAGATAATGTCTTTTGAAAAAGATCATCTTCTGAACAAAGGCCATTATAAGAAATAATCATAGTGAGGCAAAACAGTGGCAGTTCTGGGCCGGTTCTGTTGTAGAGCCCTTTCTGGATGCCAGAGGCAAAGCTGCGTTTACTCTAGTTAGGTGCTGCTTTAGGATGACTCGGGCCTGATGCCTGTGGTGGGAAAGTGCGAGTGAGCATAACAAAGTGCTACTTCTGAGCCTGTATGTAGACCCATCAGTTGCACTCTTCAGTGGTTTTACTTGATTCTTCTGTGAATCGGTCTTTTGGGAGCATAACAGACTAGTTATGACTGCCTTCTTGCAGATACAGCTACAAGGAGGAGATACAGATTTTTATTTTTGCAGGGGCTTCATTGTCTAATATTCCTAGGCTGTGATAATGTACTGTGGTATGTGTTTGAGAACAAACTTAATAGCTTCAGTGTGTTAGCTAGCTTCAGGATTCTTGAGTAACTAACTTGTAAGTCACTCGAGTTTCCAGGTATTTCTACCTGATGTTACTGTGTCTGGGAAACTTGGATGCCTCCTAGGCATCCTACAACTCAAGTATTTAACTTGAAAAGCATGAACTTGTTGTCTCATGCCTAAGGTCGGTTTTGTCCTACATTTTACTTGTATGTTCTCCCTATATAGGGGCCATCTTTTTAAGAACAGTTCACCAATACGACTTGTATTTTGCTGTGGAGGGAGGTCTACACTTCACTTAACTCCTGTTTTCTTTCCAAGATACTGTTTTTTGTGTATAGCAATCTGCAAAGCGTACCATTCACACTAGTGGGAAGAGTAATGTTGACGACTTGTTATTAGCCAGTTAATGTATTCTGCTGGGACTTTATAACTTTCAGAGAACTTGGTGACCTTAAAAATGTGTCTTCTCAAAATGTCCTGCTGACCTTGTTAGGCAGGCAGATTCTTTGATAGGGTTACAGGTTACCTTCATGTGTGTCTCTGGAGAATGCATCGAGCTTCCTTCTTTCCCCCAAATGGAATTTGGGTAACTGCTTTAGAGAGGGAAGAGTTACTGGAAAGTCTTTTAATTCTGGACAAATATTGAAAAAGATGATAAATGATACTGAAAAAGTGGTTAAACTTCGTATGATTCAAAGCAAATAGGGCAGAACCTTTGTGGTCCAGAAGAATAAGATACAAAACAATTTGTGAGAAAAATCTTGATCTTCCTGTGGTTTTTTTTAAGCTTCCTGGGTTTTTTTTTTAAGTTCTGGCACTGCCTAAGCTGAGTAGTTGACTTTTCTTAGATCTTCTTTGCAAGAACCATTCATGATAAATGCAAATCTGAGATGCAAGTGTTTGGGCTCAGTGGACAAAATTGTGCTGTATTTTTCAATTTTCTCCCATCCTAAGTCTCCTCTGGATACAAAGGATCATGAGAACACTGCTCATTAACCAGCCCCGTTAATGAGGCTGATAGTCACATCTTGGAAAAATAAAGATCATCCCTCTTGCTCATGCAAAACTGTTCTTTATTAAAGTGTATGCAAAGTATCGAAACACATCATTGAAGATACAAATTTATAGCTGGAGTCGAGGTTTGTGACTATATGAAGTAGACTGTATATGTTATGTCTTTCAAATCTATGCACCTGTTTTTACAGTATTCATTCTACATTGAGTGTGAATGGGACTAGAAAGGTTTTTGAGAGCTTGAGCTGGCACCAAGTTCTACGTATGGGACGGGTAGGTGTTTTTCACCACTGCTCGACTGAAAAATGGGTGCCTCATCTGAAGGGCAAGCAGGAAACCATCCTGTACAATGTAACTTTCCTTCTGAACTTGGAAAGAATATGATTTCATTATTTAAATCCAGACTTAAATATAGTTAATGATTATTGTCTGGAACTTTACTGGAAACTTAAAGTTGCAAAATTATGTAGTTTTCTTCTAATTCTGGTTTTCTCTAAATCACAAAATTGTTAAAATTTCTTTGGCTGTTCCATCACCACATCAGCATCTGAGTGTGTGACTGGTGTCATGCTAATCTTGGCTGTCTTACAGTCAGTGGCAGAATTTAACAGAAGGAGCGTTGACATGAACTTTGGGGGAAAATCCCTTATTTAACATCAGATTAGCATACCTGATAGTCATGAAGAAGGTTAATTGCTTAAACTATAATGTGTTTCTGTTTGGCCAATTTCTTTTTCTAGAGGGAAGGAGATGAGGAAGGTCCTTCAGATTTCCCGGTTTGCAAATACGGCTTGCTTTTACCTTCAAATGTTTTTCATCCCAGTCAGTACAACTTTCAAGAGGAAAGGTTCCATACTTTTGAGAACGACTGACTGTACCTCGCTGCTTAGGGTTTGATGTTGCATTCAAATGGTTTAACGTTAAAGGGAAAGAAAAGATCTACATTGCAGTAGACTGTTAAATTTAATGTCTCTTCCTCTGTGAAAGTAAGCTCCTGACCCTCATATAAAAACCTAAAAGCAGCATCTGTCTCAATTCCTACAGGGTTTCAGAAACTGGGTGGTGTTGAATTTTTGGTGTGGTATGGCAGAGTCTCTGATGAAAAACTAGTTTTCTAAATGGTTTATCTAAGGCATGAGGTGCTATTCTATTAACGACTTTTTTAGGCTTTTTGAATATAATGCAGTTAAAATTATTTGTGGCTCTGTAGATGTAGCCTTTAAGGAGGCAAGGAAATCTGTTTTCCAAAATCCACATCCTAAAGCCAGCTTGAGCAGCGCTTAAAACAAACTATATTAGGAAAACATCAGCCTAACTTGAGATTTTGTTCTGAATTAAATTTATTGTCGTTAGCTCTTGCTGCAGTTATTAACCCATTAATTTTAAAAACTAGGTTCTGTTTCCCCCCCCCCACTTTTTAATGTTCATAAAATAATCGGGTGGGTGTAACTAGCTCAGTTCCAAGTATGGTGGCCAGTTTCTCCTTTCTATTGAATGTGCTCAAATACCCAATAGTGGATCAAGAGTACACCTGAAATTTTGGTATCAAGATAAATTTTAGTAATTATCCATTAGACTATTATTAAATGAAAACGTATTTCCTTTCTTGAAGCTGTTCAATTTTAGAATGAATTTTAGTAATGCATCTACCATATAAATTAAGTCTTCAAAATTATGTTTTAGTTAACTGTCAGGTTTAAATTTTCTGATGGCCTTAAACATACCTGTATATATGTCTTTGCAGTTCTTCAACTCAACGTTTAAAACAAATTGGTCCATGGCTTATGTAAACACTTGAAAAATAAATCTATTTAAATGTTTTCTGTCCTTCCCTTTGAAGCAAGTATTTCACACCTATACCTTAAAGAATTGTCTTGCTACACTTCTGTTGCATTGGTGGTTTTGTCTCAGTAATGGGGTATACCTGGGTTCATCTCCTCAAAAAATACTGTTCTGCAGCCTTTGTGATTATTAAGTCAATAGTTTTATCATATTTTTTGCTATATTTTAAAACTTAAATATTTTATCCCCAAATGCATCCAGTGGTATTAAACACATTTTTCCTACGATGTTACCTGGTTTAAATATTTCATTGTTCAAATGTTCAAGTTCAAAAAAATTTTTTTTCAGTATTAAAAGCTAAGAATAAATATATCTATGCAAATAGCTTGGCTCAACTTTGGTATCGAAAGGTTAATGTTACCGATTTTAAATTATTGGGAATAGTTTTGCGGTCAGGTTGAGAATAAATTTAGTGTTTCTGAAAACTCTTACCGGAATTTAAACCAAGTCAGGTTGATAAATTGTTTTCCTGCTGCAGCTCCACAGCTGTGCAATTTGGGATTTTGTATAGAAAACTTTCCAATAGCTGTGGTTTTATTAAACAGCAGCGCTTAGAACTTAGAAGCCACCTAGTTTTATTGAGAAGCGAGGTTCCTAACATTTCTTGGGCTTTCATGATTTAGTATTGGGTAATAATGTATCCTAAAGATTTACTATTTTTCTGTATGAGTGCTCTGTTTGCTTCTGCAGTCTTGTTTCCATGGGAATACTGTGTAGCCAAATGCTCATTTTTTTCCCTCTCAGCAGTACCAAAGGACACCTGGTGACACAGAGTGTATCGCTGATGTAGAACTGCAGTAGGTGGAAAGGGAGTGTCTTCATAAAATGCTGTTTACTCCAACAGGGACGGGTTTTGCAAGCAAGACTTATTTAGAACAAAGGATTTAACAAAAAAAATCGATGTTGCTATTGCGATTGAAGTTTGGTTTATCCCCTTTTTGTAGTCAGTTAACACAAAAGTCACCAAACTAAACAAATAATAAATATGGAAGTTTCTAACCCCTGCCACCCGACTGGTCTGTATCTCTGTCGGCTTTTGGGAGCCGGCTGGTCGCAGGGGTCTGTGTTATTTGCAGGTGCTAAATCGTTTTGGTATATGCGATACATCATTGAGGAGACATAGATGATTTTAAAAGTAGCTTCCAGAACACCTGTATTTTTCCCCAGACAGAGAATCCTCCTTATTTAAGCATTTACTTTCTCTTCGTTTGTTCTCACAGCAACACATTCCTTCTGAGGCGAGTCCTTGGTGCTGCTGGTGACATGTTCTCTAGCTCAGTTTCAGGTCCGACAGGCCTACATACAACATGCCTTCTCCACCTTCTTCTCAGCCGGGGTGCAGCTGACTGATGTCTTCTGAGGCCGAGGGCATTGCTGCCTGCCAGCTACAGCCCCCTCCCTCTTAAAAACAGCTTTTTCCAGCTGCTCGATGAGCTTCCTCAAGGAGCCCCTTCGAGTGAACAGGAACCATCTACCAGGAAGGGTTGAACAACCGCTAGAACTGTAAATTAATAAACGTATCGTCGAGGCTCTGATCACCATGTGTTTCCTCAATTCCGCTGCGCCTTTCCCATGTGGAAAACTAGCTTAAATTCTCTTTAAAAAAAAAAAAATCTAATACACACACAGATATATATAAAAAAA
>NW_010547306.1:0-378 GCF_000687285.1 Phaethon lepturus
AGAAGCGGGGGTCCGGGTTGGTGCCGTACCATCCTGTCGCCGAAGCGCTGTTCCGCATGGTGTCCTGGTAAGGCGGGAGCTCGCTCATGTTGCCCAGGTTCCCATTGCAGTAGCCCCCCATCGTAGCGTGGGAGAGCTGGGGGACCCCTGCCGCTGTCATATGGTAGGCGGCAGTCACCGTTCCGTTGTGGCCCATGGGGTGCTGCTGCATGGCCGGCTGAGAAACCTGAGACTGTCTGTAGGCTGACAGGGGAGCCCCCAAGTTACTGCCCTCCATGCCCACTTTCTTGTAGCTTTCCTCCAAAGGACTCAAGATGTCAGACACTGAGAAAGGAGTCGTATGCTTTGGGCTCATCGACATGATTCGGCGGCTGGGGG
>NW_010547306.1:699-2813 GCF_000687285.1 Phaethon lepturus
CCAGACGCCAGGTTTTAGGCTGCCACCAGAGGCGGGGCATAGGCACTAAAGCAACAAGACAATAGAAGCCTACATCTTGCCCAAGATAATTAGCTTACATGCTGATGACAAGGTAAACACCTTTAAGTTTTACTTGTCAGGATTTTTTTTTTAATGTCTTAAAAAAGAGAGAGAGAGAGAAGGAAAGAGAGACCCCGTGAGCACAACTCATTTTATTTTTCGCGGGGGTGGCAACATCGTGGACGGGAAATGGAAGGCAAGGAGAAAAGACCCCCCATTTGACTGGGTGAAAGGAGTTAAAATCAGCTCCCGGGTGGTAAGGTTGTCAGCCCAGCCTTTGTGAGAGCTGGGGAGACGGGGCTGAATGCCAGTGAGCAAAAGGGCCGAGTCCCCCTCTTCCCCCCCCCGCCCCCCAAGTTCGGTCTGGAAGGAGCCCCGCCGCTGGGAGGGCAGATGTGTTGCCCTGGGCCACCGCTCCTCACTGGGCGGGTCAGGTACCCCGCCCGGCGGCCGAACAGCCCTTGGGATTTAGCATCTCGGGAGCCTTCTCCATGTCCACTAAGACCCCCAGTGCGGCGATCGTTTCTCTCTCTAAACCCATAAGTTCCGTTCACCTAGGGCTTGCTTTTTTTTTGTCTTGCCCTTTTTTTTTTTTTTTAACCTCAGGAAGAGATGGAAGGTGCAAGTTTGCAAAACAAGCAGTAATTTAATTGCCTGGGGCGAGGGACTGCTGAAAAATAGGTTAGCGCAAAATGTCGCTCGTTATTCTCAAAAGCAAAGACTGTCACAGGCTCTCGTGGTCCCTCTGAACCTGCAGCTGCTTTCTAAGGTTATTTATACAGCACGGGAGCTGGATGGAGAAGACCTCTCAGGTCATCTGCTACACCACCTTGCCAATGAATTCCCTGCAGTTTCGAATAAATCGCAATTTCTGGCACTTTCGGATCTGTCCTCGGATCCGGCGTGGAAACAAAAGCGAGCCCACTCGCAGCCACACACACGTACATGCAGCCAGCAGCCACTGTCACTCAGGTCTTTGAAGAAATCTCCCAAGTTGTCCAGTGTCTCCACAGCTTGTATTTCGGGGTGTTCCCGGGCGGAGGAGAGAAACCTTCCCTGAGTGTTTCACACCCCAGCCTACTGCCCTGGCAAACCCAATTTAATACAGCGATTACCTGTATATTAAGAAAATTACAGCGAAGGTACAGTTAACCCAGTGACTTTGAAGTGTCAAGTAACTATTTAGTAATTGCACTTGTAAATATGTTTGTGCTCGGCTGGTTCGTGCTTAAAAATGCAAAAGTGCACTTGCTACCCGGGAATAACTAAATATCTTTGTCTAAAGTGGCAGCATAAACAGCCGGCCGCTTTGTGACTGTGCTTGATATTAGTACATAAGGATCATTTTGCTTCAATTGGGAGGCTCTCATTCACTAGGCAAGAAACCGTTTAGGAGAAAGTAGGTTCCCGTATGAGAGTTAACATCCTTCAAGTGTAAGCCTCAGCCTTGATTACACTTTAGAGCTCTGCAAGAGGTGAGCTTTTCCACACAAATATAATCGGGGGAACTTTCCTTCAATCAGGCCCCCAGCTCTCCTACATCATCTCAGCTGTCTCTTTCGGCACCAGCTCCCTCAAGGCTGAACACCCCGAAGTGGGCTTGTTGTGAGTCTGCGGGGTCACCAAAGGCAGAGAAGGGTGACTTTGGGCTAGAAAGGCGGCTGCTTTTACCTCTTTTCTTTCCACATCCTTAGATCTTGTGATCTTGTCTTTCCAGATCCCTGGAACACTCCCCCCCACCCCCCCGCGCGTGTTTTTCACTACGGTCTTTTGGTTTTGTTCCTACAGAGAGAGACACTCGACCTTGCTTTGGTGGTTTGGTTTCCACCCCCACCCCCCGGATTTCTCAGGTCCGTGCCTGTTTTATTAGCCTTAAAAAGGAGGAGGCGGATAGGGGGGAGAAATAATAAAAATAAATACCACAGGATCCACCAAAATGACGCTGCGGGTCAGCTCAAATCAGACACGAACGACAGCGACTGACTGTGCCATTTGTGGGGCAGGAGCAGCGACTCCGTTTCTCTCCAGGGAGAATTCGAGGTGGGGGGGCTGGG
>NW_010547306.1:2894-3340 GCF_000687285.1 Phaethon lepturus
TGGGCGAACCTTAATTTTATCCTCTCGCTCGAATGAGCGCAGGTGAAACCGCGTCCGAAACCTCTCTCAGTTAGCTTAAACCCGGGCGAGTCCAGCCTTGAGTCTGCGCCGGGTCTTGTAGAGGGGAGTTCGTGGCAGAGCCCTTCATCCTTCCCTTCCCCCGGCTGGGTGAGCGATTTTGGAAACTCCCCCTCTGTAGCTCTGATCGAACGCGCGTACAGTCACGGCTGCACCCCGCAAGGTCCCGACAGCACTTTTTAGCCCCGCTAGATCGTCCTAGTGAAAGGAAGCAAAGTCAGGCTCTGTTCCTGCTCTCCCACCCCAAATGAGCTATTTCGGGGCGAGCCAAACCGCGGGCAAGTGGCGAGAAAGCTGCTTCGCGGTTGCCTTGTCCCGCCGGCTTCCCCTTCCCTTTTCACCCCCCACCCCAGTTCCTCCTGCCCGAG
>NW_010547306.1:3419-3858 GCF_000687285.1 Phaethon lepturus
CTCTAGGGAGGTGTCCGTTTACCTGATGATGCTGCTTAGTAAAACGCTCGAGTTAAAAGGAAAGGCTAAAGGAGGAGAGCAGGGAAGATGAGATGCGTTTTGCCTGGTGGAAGCATTTTCATGAGAAAAGCACGGTCTTCAACCCCCTGTTTGCAGAATGCGGCTACACGGACGTCCCTTCAATAGCTTCTGACCCCACACAATCCGTTTGATAACACTCGAGAGGTGGAAGAATGGGAGACTTTGTCAATCAAATGGTGCCAATCCCAATGGAAACGGTGCCACCAAGACCGCAGCGCGTTTCCTCATCAACTGGATTGCGGGGGCTGGGAACTCAAGGATCAGCTTTTGAAAGTGCGCACAGGGCTCTCCAAAGACAACAATGTCCTTTTTTTTTTTTTTTTTTTTTAAATACGACTTGCTGTGCCCCCCCAGGGGG
>NW_010547306.1:3998-4511 GCF_000687285.1 Phaethon lepturus
CCGCCCCCGCGGTATTTCCGCGCCGTTCCACCACAAGCGGAGCCCACGCAGGAGCGTGGCCCCTATTCAGTGCACAGCGCTTAAGCGTGTGCTCAGGTGTGGGCAGCCGGGCGGGCTGGCTGAAACCCGGGGGGCACCTGGGCTCGGAGGGGAGAGGGTCCCACGAAACCCGCAGGCGAATTCTTTCTCAACAAGAGCGACACTTTCTGGGCGCAATTTTTTGATACAAAGGCATGAGGCTCTCCCTGCTTCCCGTGGGCCGGTTCACGGGTACGCCACGCCACCGGCACACGAAGCACACCCTGCCCAGCCCCTGACGCCCCCGCTCCCAGCCCCGCGCTTTCCGGCGGGGACAGAAGCCACCAGCGAAGCCCGGTGCGAGACCAGAGCTGGGACAGGACTCTCTCTTCTCTCCTAGCCATCACCACAAGCCTAACACACCCACCCGGAGATTTAAATTACTTCCCCAAAGCTCTGCCCCTGGAAAAGGGGCCAGAGACCCCGGACAGCCGA
>NW_010547307.1:0-1111 GCF_000687285.1 Phaethon lepturus
CCTCCCCCCGGGGTGGGTGCCCCTTGGCCACCCTTTGCCCCGGCTCCAGCCCAGCCCCGCCCCCCAGTGGCCCTCAAACAGCCCTGAAGGGTCAGACCTGCAGGACTGTCCCACTGGGGACGTCCGTCCTCACCCCTCGGCACCTGGGCACCCCGTCCTGGTCTTCTGAGGGTCTCTGGTGTTATGGGGGCTGTGTGGGCTGGGGTGTCCAGGCAGTGTGCCACAGCGGTGCTGTTCTCTGATGGCCGTGAGGACACATCTCTGTATCACCTGAAACAGGCCATGGAAGGATGCAGAGCATCTCTCCCTCCCCATGGGCTGCAAACCCACGGTCCCCCACGAGCCTGGAGCAGCAGCATTGCAAGAGCCCCTCAAAAACAGATCCTGCTGCCCTTCCCCTGCTCCATACCACACATGGGGTGACTGTGTGCACGGCTCTTGCTCTGTGCCTCAGTTTCCCCACTCTGCACTCCACTTCTGCTTCCCAGGGGCAGCTCAGGGCTCTGGTCACTGATGTTCGATCTGCTCCTGAATACGCTGAGGGTTTCGTAAGAGTATTCCCACCCAAACAGCACATCCCTGGTGGGGGGGAATTAACCCCCTTCTTTTGCTGCAGGAAAGCTGAGCAAACCTGCTTGTAGGGAGAGAGGAAACATCTCAGATCTGTCTGCTTTTTTCTCAGGTTTGCAGCTTTTGCAGAGGAAATACGTGCAAACCCATTGCCCGGCAGCAAACACGCTCCGGGAGGAGGCAGGGAGGCTGCTGCCCTGTGGGGGAACGCTGCCTGTTTCCACCAGGGCCCCAGGGCTCCCCAGGGCACGGGCGGCGTCATGGGGCAGCGCTGGTTTTTGGTTTTCCAACGGAGGCCCCAGTTCAGGGCTGCTGGGAGATCCCCCGGCAGAGCTGAGTCAGCGTCTGGAGGCAGCGCGTGGGTGGAGGCACCCAGGGGTGCGGCGAGGCCTTGGGGGACCTGCCTGGGGGTGGTGGGACGACCTACACGGGGCTTGCCCCGGGGTTCCCCTCATGGGCACAGCGGGGACCAGCGAGGGCCGAGAGATGCCAGCTCTGCTCCTGCTCGGCACTGGCTCCGGGCGAGCCCTCGGGCGGTGTT
>NW_010547307.1:1153-3289 GCF_000687285.1 Phaethon lepturus
CGAGCCCGCGGGGGGTGTTTGGAGCCGCAGAGGGACCCCACAGCCCACATCCCGCCGGGGCTGGGACACCTGCTCTCCAAGAAGGCTGGAGCCTGGGAGCAGCCCCCTCTCCACATGCAGCTCGGGTCCGCGGTGATGCAGAACATCGCAGCCGTGGGTGCAGCCGGGGGTTTTCCCATCACCAAGCTGGGGCAGTGGGAGGAAGCGTGGTTTAACATCAACAACCTGCCCGGCCTGGGGAAGGGGGGGCTCTGGGGTGATCTCCTGACTGCCTGCAGCGATTTAGATGGAGTTACAGGAAAAGGGAGCCAGGGTCTTTGGGGATGTGTACAGCAAAACCAGGACAGGCACCCGGTGCAAGTTACATCAAGGGAAATTCCATTTAGATATTAGGAAACGTTTTTTCCCCTGTGCGCATGGCAAAATATTACAGGGGCCCAGAGAGGCTGTGGGATCTCTGTCCTCCATGATACTCAGACCTGGCCTGGTCCCCCCCGAGGTCCCTCCACCCTCAGCAGTGATGCTCAGCAGTCTCAGGAGCAGCGAAGCTGAACCCAAGCTGCCAGCTTGCCTCTGCGGCGGGGCTGCCTTCTTGGGGCGGCTGCACAGCGATGCTGTGTGCTCTGCTTGCAGCGCCTGGGCAGCAAGAGCAATGCCAGCCAAGCACTCGCATCCCCCCACAGCCCGGGGAGCAGGCGAATTCCCCAGAATTGGGATGACAGCCCTGACCCCCTCAGGAGTGGGGTTTTCACCTCCCTCAGCACTCTCATCCACTGAGCTCCTGCAAAGCATGGGGCTGCAGCCACCAAGGAGGAGGAGGAAGAGGGTGGCTGGTCCCTGGGGTCAGCCGAGGGGGGAAGAACCAGCACCAGCTCCAGGGAGGCCAACTTGTCCCAGGGGTAGGCTGGGGATGGGTAGAGGGGAAGCTGCAAATCTGGGCAGAGCTGCCCAGAGGGAGAGATAAAAGGATGCAGATCCCTCCAGGTTAAGGAAGCACTTGGATCTGGGGTGATATGTAAAATGCCAGTGCTGGAAGGTACTCCCTGGGAGGCAGGATCAGGCCCACGGAGGATCAGGGAGCACTCTGAAATCTCCTGCAACGGGGCTCTTGTCTCAGCTGCTGCCCCGGAGCAGGGAGAGCAGGGAAGGCTTTACCCCGGTGTCCAGGGCACCCCGAGCCGGTGCACTGCTGGCACCTTCCTTCCCGCAAGGGCCCAAGCGGCCGTTTCCTGCATCCCACCCTGGCAGCCAGGCCTCGGCCGGCCCCATTTCCCTCCACGTCCTGTCCCATCCCGTCCCGTCCCTGCTGCCCAGCAGAAATCCCTGGTGCGGCATTCATTGGCATTTGCTGCACAGCTCGAGGTGTCGGCACCCCAAACCCACTGCTCACGAGGCAATGCCGGCGGCAGGATGGGGCAGGTCCTGCTGCCCAGAAACCCACCCTTCTGCCGGGGTTTGTGGGTCTGGGAGAGACTCGAGCAGGGTGCACGGGACATGGGTGATGGGTCTGCGCCAAGGGGAGCTGCTGCTGCCCCACTGAGGGCTGGAGCATCCCTGAGCTGAGACGTGAGGTGCCAGTTTTGAGCCACAAGCAAGGGGTGAAATCAAGGGAAGAAACTCTTGAAGCCTGGTGCCTTCTCAAACATCGCTGCATCCCTCAGGATAGCACAGGTGGCCCAGGGGAGCCTGAAACAATCCAATGCTTTTATTACTGGTGTGCTGAGCTTGCCAGGCCTCTGAGGCACCCCAGATATGCAGCACGTAGGGTGTCCCAGCACTCTGCACCCTGAGCCAGGCTGAAGAGTGGCTGCCAGAGCCCTGCTCCGCTGTGGCCACCCCACCAGGCTCTGCCACTGCGGCACCTCGGGCCAGGTCCCGTCTCACCCACCTCCCGCTGCCACAGAAGCAAAGTCCTGTTGGTACCACGCTGCGTGCCTCGATTTACCCGGTTCACACCACAGTGAGCACACATGCACTTCCAGGGTGTGGAAACACAGCTCCCCTCTCCATCGCTGCTTTTCCTGTGGGTCGTGGTGCTCATGTCCATCCCTGGTCCTCCCTCCCAGCCCGGGACTTGTGTGGGATGGACAGAAGTTACACTGGGTCCAGTGATGGAGGCAGAGGCTGGCCCCTTCG
>NW_010547307.1:3368-3847 GCF_000687285.1 Phaethon lepturus
GTGACCCTGGGCGCGGGGGTGGGAAGCAGCCGGGCAGAGCCTTCTCCCCATCCCAGGAGGGGAGAAATTCAGCAGAGCCCAGCCTGGAGCCTCTCCAGGGGCTTGGGGGGCTGATGCTGGAGTATGGAGGGGAACTGGAGGGAGGTACAGCTTGTGGGGTGACCAGAGGGTGGTGGAAACTGGGAGAGGCTGGGAAAGGACATTGCTTCTGGGGGATGGAGAGGGGACAGATGGGGAGGGGACATCCCCATCCCAGGAGGGGAGAAATTCAGCAGAGCCCAGCCTGGAGCCTCTCCAGGGGCTTGGGGGGCTGATGCTGGAGTATGGAGGGGAACTGGAGGGAGGTACAGCTTGTGGGGTGACCAGAGGGTGGTGGAAACTGGGAGAGGCTGGGAAAGGACATTGCTTCTGGGGGATGGAGAGGGGACAGATGGGGAGGGGACAGATGGGGAGGGGATGGGGGGCTGTAGGGGACCATG
>NW_010547308.1:0-4348 GCF_000687285.1 Phaethon lepturus
CCCGTGGCCGTGGAGGAGCAGAGCCGACTTACGCTCTCTGAGGATCTGCTTGTCGCGGGCAGGAGGACGGTGCTGCCAGAAGGGCAGAGGATTTGGGCTGCTGTAGTAAAGCCAGGGGTATTGGCAGAGGGGGTTCAGGATGCCATCTGCTTGTCTGTCTGTCCAGCCCATCCCTTTGTCATGCCTCGTGCTTGCTGGCGAGCTGCTGGGGTGTTACCAGTGAAAACCTCTTTGCATTCCTCAAAGTTTCGCAGGCGCAGAGCGGGGCAGCCGGTGCTCTGACATCCACTTACCCGGTAATCATTGAAACCGTGCAGGAAGAAATCCCTTCCCGGAGCAGGCAGTTACTAAACAGTTAGGGCTTCTGCAAGAAAAAAAAAAACACACCACAAATAAACAAAACCAATTTTGCCATTGACTTTCCTAAAAGCACTTCAGGTCCCTCTTGGGGCTATTTTCAGGGGAAGGGGGGGAGCTGCCAGGGATGTGTGCTGCATGTGCCCCTCTGCCCCAGCAGCACCCAGCTGGGCTGCGCTGGCTCCCCTCTGTCCGTGGAAGACTTCCCAGTGCCCAGTTTGGTGACTGGGCTTTTCCCTCCGCTGTCAGGGAGGCACATGGAAACTAGTAGGATTAAGCTGCAAATCTGCAGCCTGTAACAGGAGGCAGCTGCCTCATCTCATAAACCAATTTGTGTCTCATTTCACTAACTTCAGCATTAACCAATAAAAAAGAAAGGTAATTTTCAGCCCTGGGTCATATTTATTACTCAAGTTATCAGTCCTTGTAATCAGTATTAGCATCACTGCGTAAAGTAATACAAAACTAATTACTATCTGAGTGAATTAGATAGATGAAGGCTGTAGACTGCGTTGACAGCGGAAGAAGCTAATTCTCAAGTTATGAGTGATAAGTGTTGGCTTTGCTCTGCTGTGATGAAGCTGCGAACAAAAGGGAGCAAGGCAGGGACAGAGACACCCAAGGAGTGTTCCTCTGGGGTTTGTTGCCTGTGGGTGCCTCAGCCAGGCTCTTTGGGAGACCTGGGTGGGCAAGGGGATGCCTGAGAGTTGAATCTGTCAAGCAGTCCCCCAAAAAGGGGAAGATGCACTTGGGGAAACTGAGGCACAGAGCCTGAGACATATCTTAGCACCAGAAAATCCCAATTGTGGGGGAAAAGCACCTAAAAATCCTGATTTTCCTTCTTCTGTAGACTGTAGCTATTGCTTGCTACTGCCCTCCCAGAGTTGAGCCCAGGAGACCCGGTCCCAGCCTCTGGACCAGCTTTGTCCTGGGTTTTGGCCCTCTGAAGCTTTCTTCCCATTCAGGACCCAGGTTCTGGCTCCAAGCCCCCGTCCCAGCTGGGAGGCAGCATTCAAAACAGCCAAAACGCAAAAGGTCTCCTGGAAAGGTAACAGTGGGGCAATCGCAGGAGTCAGCCCTCGGTCGAGGAGCGTGCCGCAGCGAGCGACCCGGGAGAAAATGCCGTGTTTTCTAGCAAGCAACGTGCAGAACAAGTTTTCAGTCTAAAGGCACTTTCAGACTGGAGGCATGCACCGACCCAGGGAAATATGCCCCAAAAAATCATCATCCCTAACCAAAACATCCCAGTAACAGGAACCTCCTGAGGCACCCGCGAAACCTGTGCCTGCTTTAATGGGCTCCGATCTAGCCCGGAGGCTCTGACATGTGTTGGCACTCGCTGTTAGAGCATGGGTTTAATGTCAAGAGCAGCTTTAGCTAAACACAGATGTGGCGAAGTGAAGACCTGCAAAGGGGATTTCTGTTCCGGTGTGACATAGGGAGCATGTTCTTTCTGCTGCGGAGTGTTTCTACTCGCCGTGCGGGTAACAAAAGGAAAGGCTGCAGAGCCTTGGGTGTGCGGAAGGAGCAGTCCCAGTGGCCGTAGCTGGGGGTTAACTCTCCGGAGCACACTGTGCTGCCTGATCCCGAAACACGGCCACTCTGGAGCCAAGCTGAGCACCAGGCACAGGCAGCTTCGCACGAAGTCCCTCCAGGAGCTGGCAGTGATCTGCAGCATCATGGTCACTGTTTCCAAAGTACTTTGGAGTCTTTGATTGCCATTTTGTTTCCTTCCTTTGCTTTTCCCGACTGTCCATCCATACCTTCCCTGTGATGGGAGGGGAAGAGTTTGCTCTGCGTTGGTACGGTGCTGAGGTGACAGGGTCCAGCTCCAGGACTGAGGCTTGTGTGAGTGATGGTAGCACAGGTAGTGGCAAAAACAGATGAAGGGGCGAGGATATTTGGAAGTCAGACACAAAAATCGGGGGAACCTGGTACCATTTATCGCTGTGGCAGTCACGACCTGCTGAGGGACAGATGCCCCATGGCAAATGCGACAGAACATTGTCCCACACTCCAAAGGTGACAGGTACAAAGTGTATGTTCTTTGATGATGCTGAACTTGCCCGTGCTGCCTCCCAGGGTAGGGTGGGCTGCCTCTTCTGCCCGGTGCTGTTCACAGCCCTCCCGCTGCCCGCTGGCCGGTGCGGAGGGGTTTCGGATACCTCCTGCCACAAGCCCAGGCAACGGGGAATGCGAGGGAAGGGGTGAACCTGTAGTGAGTTGAGAGAGGGATGAGAAACATCGTCCTCCTCTGAAGAGCAGAGTCCAGGTCTCTGCCCCGCACACCCCTGTGGTGGCAGGCAGAAAGCGGAGTCCTCTGCACGCCGCAGCTCGCCTGCCTCCGTGCAGCCCGCGCTCCTTTGCGAGGGCAGCAGCACTGGCAGTGGGGCCGCGACAGGGACTCGGGCAGCCCGGCATCAGTCAGGGCTCAGCAGGGATGCAGAGAGTCCTCCAGAGGCTGGTTCAGAGCCCCTCCATCAACTACAGGAGGGAGGTTTGGGGAAAAGTCACTTAGACCAAGTATCTAAGGAGGTTCCCTTAGAGGTTACAGAGCAAGGTCCTTCTGGAAAGGACTGACCTTTCCTGCAGCCCCGGCACATCTCACAGCTCTCCAGTGCAGGGAGGAGGCATCAGAAGGAGCTGGGGTACAGACTGTCCCACGCACCACAGAGCAATACCGGGGCAGGCCTGAGTGCCCTGCCAAATTACTGAGCCCTGTGCGCCCAGGACAGGAGCTGCCAGCCCGGGGAGGGTGCCTGGGGCACTGCCCTCCGCTGAGCACCCAGCTCAGCTGGACACCGCCTCGCTGGAGATGTCGGGTGTTAGCTGAGATGCCTCCTGCATTTCCTGAGCCAGCTCGGAGCACCACCAAAGTCTGAGGTCGTTGGAATACGGGTGTATGTCTGTTAAAGCAGATCCCGTTCTCTCACCATGCGTTAAACAGGCGTTCTCTGACCGGGGTCCACGGGCACAATCTCTACTTAAGTTTGGGAGCAACAGAAACTTCAGCACCTCTTCTTTGAACCAGCCAGGAGAGGGAGACAACGTCCGCTGTGTCCTGTGTGTGTGCGCGCGCACACATACACACACGTGCACACACACATACACACAGAGGACTTGGCCTGTTTGCAAACCTTGCCCTTGTAGGGCTTCTTTAGGCAGACAGTCACATTTTGCATTATTGCTTCTCAGCAGCGGAAGTTTCCACTTAGTAGCTATTTTGGAAGACCCTGGTCTTTGCTTTTATCTGTCATTCTTCTTCTTTCTCTGCTCAGAATATATGCATGCAAAGAGGCTCTTTTGTTCCCTAACGGTTCATCTTCTGCTGTTTACTCTCTGCTTACAGCAGGAGGGGCACCGAGGGGGCCGCTCTGCCCCCCCTGCTCCTGATGCGAGCACATCAGGACGAGAAAAACTTGGGGACGTGATGAGTTTTTTTTCCAAGGCAATGCCCTGTGCAAAAAAACCCCAAAGTTTTCAGGAGAAAGGTCAACTCAACTGGTTCAGCAAAACTGGTACTGAAGAGATTTCTGCAGACGTTAGAATGGAAAGTTGCTCCTTTAAGGACAGATCCTGCTTTGCCCTGGGAAGGCCCATCAGTGAATGCCATCAAGTCAAAAGGAGTCATCTTCTTCATCAGCCTCCTCCTTCTTCATTTCACTAGCGTTTCTTCTGATTTGCTCTAGCATGAGTAAAGGCAATGTCAGGTCTCCCACATCAACTTCATGTCCTTACTGGTTTTTTGCTGTCTGTGTTTTGTTTCATTTCCATGCTGGGCTTCTAAAACCAGGGAAATCATTGGGGTGGGGAAGAGGTTTCCATGTTTGCCCATCACCTACTTCAGGCACTGAGATGACAAAGGTCATTTTCCTGCTTGATGCCCACGACCTAGCACAGCACGAGGTGACCGGCAGCATCTCATTGCACAGAAGCGACTGCTGCCTCTTCCCTCTGAATAACCCTTCGGCCCTAAAAAAGGGAAGCAGCG
>NW_010547308.1:4435-4778 GCF_000687285.1 Phaethon lepturus
TCGTGAGGTCTCTGCTTCGGCCCAGCTGGCGTGGGTCCAGCTTGTGTGGCCGTGCGATGGGCCGCCCGACGTGTTGGGGAAGGGCCGTGGCTCTCTGCCCGCACGGGCTCAGGGCCATCCTGCTCCCGGCACAGGCCATTAATGCATTAAGTCACTGAACTTTCTGAAAAGGTACGGAAGAATGATCGATCTCTTGATATCCCTACCTTCACTCCCTTTATCTTACCAGCAAAGACAAGACTCGCAAAAACCAGCTGCTTTTGGCTATTTCATAAACACTGGAAGCAGGAGAAAGAATGAAAACCACCTGGATTTCTCTCTCCCCTGTTATTACATGCACAGC
>NW_010547308.1:4860-7167 GCF_000687285.1 Phaethon lepturus
CCCCCCCCCCGCCTGCACAGCCCCTCTGTGCCGGCCACTGGGAAAAAACTCCTGGTAGTGGGCCCCCTCCTTAGCAGGGACTCGTGACTGCTGCTCTTCTCTCTGTGCATCGCCGTCCCCGTCTGCAGAAGCTTTAATCATTGCAAAGCACTTGAAGGTCATACGAATGAAATCACCTGCGTGCACTGGCAGGAAATGAGTCTCTCTTTAGTCCAGGTGGAATCCAGAGCAAGGCAGAGGAGTGCTTCTTACTCCACTGAATACCATTTTAAATAATAAAGTACCCATAGGTCTAATTCCCTTTGCATGTGTTTGGAGTAGACAAATATGAGGGACAAACTTTACTTATAAACTCAGTTTCAAAATGAGCATTAAGATGATTTAAGTGTAGCACTCAACTTGTTTATATGGTATGAAATCAGATAAGCAATCAGAGTCTTGTCTGCTACAGTGCTGAGCACAGCATAAGCACCTGTTAGAACGGGAACAGCACGGCGAGCTGTGATTTGTTCCAAAAGACGGAAGCCATCCAGGGATTTTGCCGAATTAACCTGTTCCCATAACCACAGCCTGAAACAGCCCCTTGGTGCAGACCACCTCCTCAGGCACAACGCTGCATGGCCTGACGGCAGTTTTGCCATGGAGAAAATGCCTGGGCTGGGTGAAGCCGATTTCATTCGGTGGAAACAGCTCAGCTACTTTGGGAGCCCTAAGCAGGACAGTGTCCGATTCAGAGGGCAGGAGTGTATTCTTACTGATTTCAGCAGCAGATTGACCTGTCAGCTGGCTGACTTACCCGGATCAGAGCTCGTCTGGCCTGAGTGTGGGGAAAGGGCAGGGGTGACACGGTCTGAGGGTGCTGGGAAGCGAGGGAAGGGAATGGCATTTCAGCTGCTGCAGGCTGTGACACGCATCAGCCGCTGCCTCCCAGCTGCCAGTGTCTTGATTGTGCCGCCGCGTTGTCGGAGGGACAGGATCCAACCTGGCGTCAGCGCTCGTACTCTCTCTCATCTCTTTTTCTCCACCTGGTGGACTTGCTAAGTGTGCTTTTGTTTCAGTGCTTTACAGAAGCTCCCCAGCGCTCTCTGCAGAAACAGCTCTACTTGGCTGTCACCGGTCTCTGCTCCCTTTGCCCAGACCAGCAGTGCTGGGGGATGCTGGGATGATCCCATGTCAAGGGCCAGGTCCCCAGCTCAGGGCAAGGTCCCATTAAGGTGGGGCAGGCCAGCTCGGCAGCGACTGCATTTCAGGGCACAGCTTCCCCGCTTCCCTGGTTGGGACTTGCTCCACACACCAGCCTGAATGCTGTAGAGCAAGGAAGTACTGGTGGGTCAAGACTGTGGGGCACCCCTCAACACCCTCTCAGCTGTAGCCCAGCCAGCTCCTGGGGAGGGGGCTGTGGGACCCACGCCCCACACAGCTCTAGAGGTGGCAGGTTTGGGGCTGGGCTCATCAGACTCCAGTGGGAATGTGGTGGCTCCGGCACGCTGGGTGTGGTGGGGCCACGCGACAGTGCAGGGTCTCCTGGAGCAGGGCTCTGTGGTGGCTGTTCCAAGATGCTGAGGCCAGTTGGATCTGAGGGGTGTCACTTCTGTCTAGTGAGGGCCAGGGGATTAATTTCATAATTTCCTTTGCGTGGGGTGTTTAAGGGTTCAGTTAGGGAATAATGTGTAAGGAACTGCAGATCTCTGTTGGCTGGAGACTTTGGTTCTGAAGTCATCAGGACAGTTCTGCAAACGCCTTGAGGAAACCAAAGTTGTGACAAGCTCCATCTCGCTGCCAACTATCTGCCAGGCCCGGATAGATGGGCTGTATGGTGTTAGCAGGGTAACAGCCCATGGGGTTCCTCAGCAGGGTTTGCCACTGAGCCACAGCAAACTGCAGATCTCTGTTGGCTGGAGACTTTGGTTCTGAAGTCATCAGGACAGTTCTGCAAACGCCTTGAGGAAACCAAAGTTGTGACAAGCTCCATCTCGCTGCCAACTATCTGCCAGGCCCGGATAGATGGGCTGTATGGTGTTAGCAGGGTAACAGCCCATGGGGTTCCTCAGCAGGGTTTGCCACTGAGCCACAGCAGCCAAACTCTGGGGTGGGATGTTCTGGCAGTGTCTGACACTGTCCCAGCTCTCCTGTCCGTGCAGCCTTGCCTGCTGGCAGCGGGGCGAGAGCAGGGCTGCTAACTTGAAGGCAGGCAGAGTTGCCAGGGCATTTTTGATTTAGCTCAAGCATGCTGACGGAGGGCTGTGGCTGCAGAGTGTGGTGAGGGGGCAAGCGGGGATGTGGGGGATGCTCTGTTGCCCACAGCCG
>NW_010547309.1:0-1107 GCF_000687285.1 Phaethon lepturus
GACTTCTTCGGAAATGGGTGCGATCTCGTGGATTTTGGCCCAGCAGGAACAACAGGGAGCTCCCAACTCTCTCGAGGTAAGTGCTGGGAAAGTTCCGCGACGCCCGTGACTGTGCCAAAGCCGTTAACCTCCCCTTCCTCCTCCTCCTTCTTTTTAAACCCAGGTCTTTTTAAAACCAGCTCAACCGCAGCGGCTTATCGACCCTCCCGCACCGCGCAGCGGAACGCGGCCGCCTTGGCCCAGCAGGAACAACAGGGAGCTCCCAACTCTCTCGAGGTAAGTGCTGGGAAAGTTCCGCGACGCCCGTGACTGTGCCAAAGCCGTTAACCTCCCCTTCCTCCTCCTCCTTCTTTTTAAACCCAGGTCTTTTTAAAACCAGCTCAACCGCAGCGGCTTATCGACCCTCCCGCACCGCGCAGCGGAACGCGGCCGCCGAGCGGAAAACCGGCTCCTCCCGCCTGAAACCAGGACGCAAAGCCACCGCTTTTGTCCCGCTTCAAAAAGGGAGTGGGAACGGGCTGTGGAGGGGCCCCGACTCCCTGTGCGGTGGGAATTGGGCTTGGAAAACTTACGGAAGGGGAAAACGAGGGGAAAAGGGGCTGTGGCTGAAACACGGAAAGGGAGATGGGGGAAGGAGGGCTGTGATTCTCACTGCGGACTCCAGACCTTTCCTTTTCCGCAAGACCCAACCTTTTGCTTTTAGTACAAACATGAGGAGTTGGGGCTCAGCGAGTGGGTTTTGAGGGGAATGATGTAATTTTGTGCCCCACGAAGAAGAAAAAAAAACACACTGGACGCCCAACGTGGGGCTCGAACCCACGACCCTGAGATTAAGAGTCTCATGCTCTACCGACTGAGCTAGCCGGGCCCGGGGCTTCTCGGAGTCGGGTTGCTTGGGCAAGGGGCAGTCCGAACAGGGGGGCCGGGGCGGCCGGGGGGGCGGCCCCCCCCCGGCCACAACCGGGAGCGACGGTGGGGATTAACGGCGCGGGGTCCCGCGGGGTCCCACGCAGCCCCCTCGGCTCTGCCCAAGCGCTCGTGTGACGCGGAGGGGAAAAAAAAGGGGAAAAATTGGCGTGTTTCTGCCCGGTTTCGAACCGGGGACCT
>NW_010547310.1:0-1452 GCF_000687285.1 Phaethon lepturus
GGGGTCGCTTCTTGGGTGGGCCGGAGGACTTACAGATCCTGGCATCGCTCCCCAGCCTCCCCGGGGCCTGGGCGGCACCGAGCCACCGCCTTCAGGGAGCGGGAACTTGGGCGAGATCGGACGCGCGAGGCAGCGCCTCAGGGAAGGGGCGCAGTGCCACGCGCGAGTCGGCTCCCGATTTATGCTTTTATCCGCTTTGTCGACGTCTTCCAGGAAACGCCACTGAGGAACAGCCCCAGCCCTCCCAACAGCACCGGAGGCACAATTGACAGCGATAGCTGGGATCCGCGGTTCAATGACATCCCCTCTTCTGTTTCCCTGCCCGCCAAGAACAGAAAGAACTTTAGCCAGCTCAAGCGAGCAAAACCATACGGTTCCCTGTTCCAGCGGGCAAAGCCCAGCAACTTCCTGCCAGAGCGAAAGCAAATTGATAAGATCAGGAAGAAGAAAAAGCTGAAGAGGAGGGAAACGGAGGTGTCTGCAGAGGAGGACTACGAGGAGAAGCTGCTGGAGCTGGAGGCAGAGGACTCTTATGTAGAGACACCGATGAGCCCCTCGTCCGAGGGCGACCCGCAGTCTGCGACCGAGCACTGCTCGGTGTGGGACTCTGACACGCCTTCCAGCGTCTCCTACCCTGCCGTGACGGCTGAGCAGACGGTGGAGATCCAGAGCGTGGGCAAACGAACGGTCATTCGGCAGGGCAAGCAGGTCGTCTTTCGCGATGAGGATGGCACCGGTGACGATGAGGACATCATGGTGGATTCAGGTAGGTGGCCTGGCTGTTGAAAGAGGAGTAGCCAGGTGGAAGCGGTGGTGCTGTTCCTCATCTCTTTGGTGCCTGTAGCATGAGGATAATGCAAAGGTGTGCTGCCTGGGCAGAATTAAGTAGTGGCTGGGTTTTCAGGTGTGTGGTGGGTTGACCTTGGTCAGATGCCAGGTGCCCACTAAAGCTGCTCTGTCACTCCCCTTCTCAGCTGGACAGGGGAGAGAAAATATAATGAGAAGCTTGTAGGTCAAGATAAAGAGAGGGAGATATCATTCAGCAATTACCATCATGGGCAAAAGAGACTTGACTTGGGGAATTAATTTAATTTATTGTCAATCACAATCAGAGTAGGGTAATGAGAACTAAAACACCTTCCCCCACCCTTCCCTTCTTCCCGAGTACAACTTCACTCCCCATTTCTTTCCCTCCTTCCCCCTGAGTGGCGCAGGGGGACGGGGAATGGGGGCTGTGGTCAGTTCATCACACATGGTCTTTGCTGCTCCTTCCTCCTCAGGGGGAGAACTCCTTACACTCTTCCCCTGCTCCAGCATGGGGGCCCTCCCATGGGAGACAGTTCTCCATGAGCTTCTCCAACACGGGTCCTTCCCATGAGGTGCAGTTCTTAATGAACTGCTCCAGCCTGGGTCCCTCCACGGGTGCCGTCCTTCAGGAACACGCTGCCTCCA
>NW_010547310.1:1534-2014 GCF_000687285.1 Phaethon lepturus
CCCCCCTGCGCGGCCGGCCCCCCCCCCCCCGCCCCCCCCGCCGAGTGACAAGTCCTGCCAGCAAACCTGCTCCAGCCTGCGCTTCTCTCCTGGCAGGGCCTGTGGCCCCATGCGGAGCCGGCTCCAGCGTGGGCTGCCCATGGGGTCCCGGCCTCCTTCGGGCATCCCCCTGCTCTGGCGTGGGGTCCTCCCCGGACTGCAGGTGGAGATCTGCTCCCCCATGGAGCTCCATGGCTGCAGGGACACAGCTGGCCTCACTGTGGTCTTCCCCAAGGGTTGCCGGGGAACCTCTGCTCTGGTACCTGGAGCCCCTCCTGCCCCTCCTTCAGTGCTGACCTTGGTGTCTGCAGGGCTGTTTTCACATGTTCTCACTCCTCTCTCCAGCTGCAATTGCTGTTGCCATTTTTTTTCCCCTTTTTAACTGTTATCACAGAGGGGCTGGCGCCGTCGCCTGTTGGCTTGGCCTTGGGCAGCGGCCGG
>NW_010547310.1:2232-29810 GCF_000687285.1 Phaethon lepturus
TGCAACTTTATAGAAGCAGCTGGTTCTCCTCTCCTGGATTATGGCCTCTCTTGTACTGCTGAGAGTCTCTTCCTGTGCAAGAGAGACTAGTTTCTCTTAGGACCTGAAAAATCATCAAAATGCTTGTCTTTGAAACCCAGGTAGTTAATTTAGTGCAGAAGGAGAGTAAATTCCTGGTGCAGGTGAGAGGTGTTGGCAGTTAAAAACATAGCTTGCCGTTTCTCTTTGCAGATGACGACTCGTGGGACCTAGTCACTTGCTTCTGCATGAAGCCTTTTGCTGGGCGGCCAATGATCGAGTGTAATGAGTGCCACACCTGGATCCACCTCTCCTGCGCCAAAATCCGCAAGTCGAACGTCCCAGAGGTCTACATATGCCAGAAGTGCCGGGACTCCAAGTTTGACATTCGCCGTTCGAACCGCTCCCGGACGGGCTCGCGCAGGCGCTTTCTGGACTAGGGGAGGGAGGCGCGTGCTGCTGCGCTGCTTGGGCAGGTGGGCGAGCTTATGGATGCCGGCTGGGAGGCCGGGGAGAGCTCCCCCGAACTGCTGCTGCTCAGGCTGAAGGGCTGCCCGGCCAGCCTGCACCAACAGGGACGAGGAATCGCCAAGTTGTGGGCAGCCAGGGCTGGAAGAGGCTGACTGGTCAAAACTGCTGCTAGAGACCTGTTAGCTCAAGGGACAGACTCAGCTCTCTGGGTTCGGTGGGGTTTTGTCTGGTTACAGCTATGAATTGGGTGATGTCTGGAGAATGTAGAATACCTTTGCCACGTATGTTTTCTCATCCCATCGGGAACTGCAAACCTTCTGTGCTAGAAAACTTCTCCTCCTCCAAAGAGGGAGGAGGAGGAGGAGGGAATCTGTGTGAAGAGTCTGAAAAGTAAATGGCCATGTGTTTTAATTTTAGTGTGATATTATACCTGCCCATTTGTCCGTATATATCAATCTTAGATATTCTAAGGCTCCGTAGGAGAGAGCGTCAATGCATACTGACCTCTGCACAATCTGCCTCCTCTTCAGTGGGCCCGGGCAGCAGAGGAGTTCTGTAATTTGGCGTTGAAGTGAAAATGGGACTTCTTCCTGCGCCGAGGGACCGGCGCGTTTCAAGGAAGAGAGCAGCCTTTTTTCTGGACAGGCAGCGCTGGGGATTAACGACATCGGATTTCTTCCTAGAAGGCCTCTTCTTACGGTGATTTTTCGTGACTTTGTTTTGCATGATCGGCTCAAATGTGTGTAGGGGGGGATACCGTTTGCTCCATTTCCCGGCCCTTTGTTAAACTCTAAGGTGCTGTTTTAAGAGGACGATGACTTTCCCTTTTCTCAGCCCAGAATTCAAACGTGGACTGTAAAAGGGGCCGTAGTAAACTTAGAACCTGGCAGGTCTGGTTTGGGATTTGGTCATTTCCATCTGAGTACTACAGCTGAGTTAACTTTTGTTTTCACTGTTTGTTTTTTGAGACTGGATTTGTGATCAAAAAAAGAAATCTTTAACCTGTTGGTTGCAAATTATACAGATAAAAGCAAATCAGGCTATGCAGCTAGCAAGATGAAGTGCAATGAAGATCCATTCGGCTTGGGGGAGGACAGGAGAGCGCCGAGGCCCCCATCGATGCTGCGGTCCCTCCACAGGACTTCCTGGGGCCTCAGCCCCAGGGAAATCCATTCAGAAACGTGACAGGGAGTCGAGGCTCATGCGCAAGGCCACTGAGATGGCGGCGTTGTTCCTCGATGACCAAACAGAGCGAGCTGTATGTCTCACACAAATTTGGCTTATGTTTCGAGGTATTTCTCTGAAGTTATGCCTGATGAATAACGTGTGCTTTGTCTGATGAGACCGTGAGGCAAGGGGAGCCACTGGCTGGCACCGCGGCTGAAGCGAGACTAGCCGTACTGGTAAGAATGTGTCCACAATAGTCCTGCAGATGCACCACGTTAGACCACCGCCGCCTTGGAGTACTGGCTCATCAGGACATGCATCCTGGTGTCTTTCCAGTACACAGAGCCAGGTACCCTCCTTCAGACGTCTGACACGGGGCTGCCAACACCTCAGGCAGACAGTCCAGCACTGCAGTGCCTGGGGGCTCTGCTGCGTGGGACACGAGGGGTATGAAAGTCTGCTGGCCTGGGTCAGCATGACAGAGCTGCACGATGTGCAATGGTTCTTCAGTCCTGCTTCTTTATAAAAATCCCGTCCCACCAAGCTGCAACAACTAACTTTGGGTTCTGAAAACCAGCTCCAGCTTCTGCAAAATCTTAAGACCATGACCATGGTATGCTGCCTTCCAGAAGCTATGTGGAACCACTGAGGAGTTTGCCAAAGACTTGCCCCTGATGGCTGCCTGACTGTTCTTTGCAGCCAGAAAAATAACCAAAGTTCTCAAATGCTGCCATTTCACTCTGCAAACAGAAAGGCTTTGGAAGATCCTGGTTGCAAGCTCTGTAGGGCCTGGACCTGCTCTGAAAATTGATATCTCAGTTTACAGCATGTCTGCAATTCAACTGGACCTCTGTGGAATGCGTTCCTGAAGCTTTTATGGGAGAAATGGCGAACTGCCTCGATTTTTCACAGAGGTTTGATACTAATCAATGAGACTGACTCTTGTTCTGTTACCTTTTCAGATTTATCCCAATAGATGGTGTCTGACAAGTCCAGCACGTTACAGTATCAGCAGAGAGGAAAAAAAAAAAGTAACATCTCCATTCTTTTAGTTCATCACTTTCGGCCATGTATAATTATAGTTTAATTCAGAACTTTATTTTTTCATTAAAACTGTTTTAATGAACCTGGTTTTTTTCTTAAATGTGAAATAAGTGAACAATGAGTTTATTTTATTCTGAACTCAGGAGTCTGCTGTTATGGTTTACTGGTGTGTAAAGCAGTTGTGCCAGGTGGCAGCAAGACTTGACACTTCAAGTGCTCTTCCCCCAAAAAGACACAAAATCAGGTATGAGTAGGAAGTGCTGCAAACATATCTTTCACGTGCTGACAGGTATTCTTGCCTCTTTGAAGCAGTTGCTCCTTGCCCAGCCTCTGCTGTGAGTAAGGTAACTTGTGGAGCCCCATCGCTGGTGCAGGGGCAAGCGTGGGGTGGAGTGATGGCAGGCAGGCGATGCCTCGAAAGGCAGCTGGGATGCTGCGCTGGGCTCGCTGATGGGGACCTGCTGAAAGGCGTGAAGGCTGGTGCGAGCAGGCTTGGGTTACGATGCCTATGGCGTCGGCAGCGTGTGGTCTGGGCAGGGGAGGCGAGTGCCTGAAGGCAGGCTGGGTGTGGAGCAGGGCAAATCGTGCCAGGTGAGACTGCTGGCCATGGTGACCCCATGGCTGTCCCACTTGCCCAAGAGCCAGGTCCCTGCAAGAGTGGGCACTGCAGCCTCAGAAACAGACCTTGGGTTGTGCTGCATCTGCCTTGCAAAACACTAGCCTGCTCAGCCAAGCCCAAACCAAACCCCCCTTAAAGCATCGGCAGCTGTGCTGAAGGAGAGCTCCTTCCTTCCCACCCCTGCCCCACTGCAGGGCAGCACTGAGGACTCCAAACCACCAAAGGGGTGCTGGTGCCTTGGTGCCACCCCTCATCTCCTGTACGGGCCATGACCCTGAAGGCACTGCCACCCACCCAGCGGCATTCAAAGCAGCAGCCTTAACACCCTGGCAAACTTAAAGGATGGTGTGACTCTTTAGGAATGGCATGGGATCATATTAGAAGCTAAGCTCTGGTTGCTTACAGCTTCTATTTTCTATTTGTCATTTTGTATTATATAGAGTCATAAACAAGTCCCAGAGGAGTTGTAGCTGTAAAATGGCAGCTTCTCATAGAGAAGAAAGGGTGGTGTTGAAAGCAGTGGTTTCTCAAGTGGGGCTATTCTTACAGTCTCTTTAAAACTTTGCACTGACAGAAAATCAAGAAGAGAGGTGTTGCTGGGCTGGAGTTAAGTATTCAGCAGCAGAGAGCAACCCAGTACCTGGCTCCAAGGGAGGAGGTGGACAGGACGGGCAGCAGACTCCACCGTGTGGACACAATTCGGCAAAGCTTGACAGTTACAGTCACTGCAGGGAAGCAAAAACGGAGCTCAGGCTTTAACTGCTGCAGAGAAGAACCTGCTGCAGCAGCCTCATGGGTGGGGAAGGGCAGTCACAGTACTTGAGAGGAGGGCAAAAGCAAGAGTCTGCATCCTTGGTGGGCTGATCTGGCAGTAAAAAACAAGCTATATACTTTTTAGACTGTTTAGCCAGGGAAGGGGACAAGGTCTGTGTCAGTATTCATTGTGAGGGATTTTACTTTAACGAGTCACAAATTCCAATGTTCAAAGTACAAAGTTAAGGTTTATCTGTCCCTTGCACAAACTTCTTTGCAAGCAGACAGAAGGATAATTCCAAGGTGCTGGAGGAAGACAGCATGGAGGGGGAAAGCAGGAGAGCAGAGTCAGTTCTCTGATGAGAACACAGCTGTGACTAAGAGGAAAGCACCTGCTTGACTCTGAGCCCTGGCTTGGAGGTATGAACACACTGTTCGAGTTCCACAGAAGGTGGTCGAGATGGTTCTTACAGCAGATCTGGTGCCTGGAGCTCTGGCTCCTTGTAGCCTTTTGCGGGCTGAGCCATGCTGGGGCATGGTTGTCAGACGAGAGCATGTACAGGAAGACAAGGGAAGACTCTAAAAAGTAAATCCTAAACCCGTATCATCTCCACCTCAAGAATTTACAGTTTAAAGGCTCTGTCTGAAAAGACTAGTGTGTATTCCTGAATCCTCAGTAAGGTATTTTAAGCATTTTTGGGGTCAATTAGAGATGGATGTGTCACCTCATGTTTCTATGGCATTTTAAAAGTTTGCACCCAAAGATGCTACTCTGTTCCAGGTTTTAACCGCTGGAGTAGGAACAATGTGCTCGGCCTGTCAGAAATGGTGTTTTTCAAGTGTAGAAATGCCATGGGACATCCTGAAGTACTGCAGCAGTTTATAGAATCACATCTCTATTTCTCTACATTCTAATGTAGACTCTGCAAGAAAACACTTTATTGACAGCAGAAACTCTATCTTGGGAATTTGTCAGAAATGAGAACAGTTTTATTGTGCAAACTTTTTTCATGAGAACACTCCTCAGTGTCATTGTTCTGCTAGACACAGGGCTATGCTAAGATTCTTCTTAGCATAGTTAGCAGTAAAAGTGTTGTCACTATTTTGCACTTGCTTATGCGAAACTTAATTCTTATTACTCCTCCTGGGAGTATTTTGCATATCCTAGTCACTACAGGACTGCCTCTCATTCTTGACCATACACTTCATGCAGTGACAAGACATGAAAAAGGAATTTCTGGTGGAGATGTCTGCCCAGTTCAATTAGTTACACGTGCAAATGATCAACAGAGGTCAATAAGCAGGATGTGACAGAGGGTGCAGCTACATTTACAAAACTTGCAACCCTTGCTTTTCAGGCATTTATTTTCAAGAGCGTCCTACAGCTGCAAAGGGAATGTGGGCTACTTTTCAGCTGAACATAATTTATTGCATATTTTACATTTAATTTCAGATCAACAGAACACTGGTTGTAAGTGAAAGAATCCTGCACCAGGAGCTGGTCACAACTGAAGAGTTTTGGTTTGCTTTTAATAAAAACAAGTGAACACTCCTTCGTCGTATGAACTTAGTTTTTAGAGGGGGGGAACATCTCTTTCAGACTGGCTCAAATAAGTGCTTTTGGAAATCTAATTCTCCTGTTACCATGACTCGAGCAGAGAGAACCACAGTTGCACAGAAAAAGGGGCCAGGACTGTGTCAGGAAATGATTTATGGTAGTAGTTGTCAAGAGCAACAACGCACTGCCAAGATACGGGGTTTTTTTCCCCCCCGTCTCTCACATGTAGGCAATGAAAGCTGTTCTAGGACTCACAAAGAGCAAAACTGTGACTGCGGAACAGCCACAATTACTGCTTTTTTGTATGAAAAAGCCTTGGTAGTGTTGACATACACAGTGTGTAGTAGATACTACTAGGCTGCTATTTCCATCTGCTGTGTCACTAGACCAGGACTACCCTTTTTGCTGGTAAATCACTGGCATGGCTTCTATGCAAGATTAATCGAATGTCATAACTGATGCTTTGTAGGAAGGGCAGATGAATTTTACGTTTTCAGCTCTATCCATTTGGCATCTCTCCTTACTTTGGTCTGCTTTACTTGTATAAACTACGTTCCTCTTTTTCCTAGAAATAAATTAGATGGGAAGTTGCAGCATCAGAATCAAATGAAATTAATTGCTGTCCTTCTCACCCACTTGCTTTCCTCTTTTCTTGAAAACCTTGATAGTACATGGCTCTAGGTGGCAGAAGAATTAATAAGACTATTACACCCCCTGTTCTTGTTTGGAATAGCAGTGTTTGAAATGAGCAGCTGGATGGATTCATGCTGAAGAAGTCCACGTTAGTACAAAAGGCAAAGAACTTCATTCTGAACATACTTGTTCTTCACAAGCACATTTCAAATACAGATCTGAGATGAAAAACAACCTCTGTTCTCTTTCCAACAAAAGGAATTTCCAAGAGGTGGCCGGAGAACTTAACTTCCCCTCAGTAGCAGAAAAAGGTATGTTACCTACCCCAGGAAGTACGTGGAGAAGTGAGAGCAACAGGTCTTCTTCCCTGCTCAGTGCAAGGAGATATACGCGAGACCACACAAACAGACTGTGGCCAAATCGCAGCAGGAAAGACTTGGCTGCACAACGAGTGGTGCTCGGTGCCCGCTCGCACAACCTCAGCAGAAAGCACTGCACATTCAGAGTCACGTTGCTTTATTGGTTACTGAGCCACAATTCAGAGAAGTATTGCCTTGGAGCCACCTGTAGAAGCAGGTTCTCCCATTTTGTCTCCTAACATAACTGGTAGGACACCACCTGCTATACGGATAGTAAAAATAAAAATGTCTCTGTTCAAACTTGTAGCGTTCGGGGGAAGGTTTTGTAGTTTCCGTTGACTCAAGTACCGTAACGGACACGCACACTCTCACCAGATTAGCCATCTGCATCAATTCTGTGAGCTGTCGGATGAGAACAATAAATGGGTACGCGCCACTTCTGTTGGACAAGACACATCCTAGCTTGAACTTACCACCGTACCAGGGACAGAGAGGAACATTTCTGGCTGCTAATTAAACACGATTCATATACACCTCCAGCGTACTTACAGAAGCTTTGTAACTTGGATAGGCTTCTCAAATTGAGCCAGAGAGCTGGTCTAGAGTAAAGTTGCCCTTTAGGCAACTCCCCAGACCTATGGGGTACCAGTAAAACTAGTAGAAAACTAGCAGATATCGGTTTCACAAAATTAATCTGGCAGGGGAAATGTTTTGGCAGATAGATAAACGGGGATGAGGAAGAACTCTGGCTCAGGCCTCCAACTTGCCTTCATACATTTAGTTCAGTCCTCAAAGGGCACTGTAATGTTGTGAATCGCCCAGCAGGTACACCAGCAACTGTAGGAGGCCTCTGCTTCTAATTCCAGTTAGATATATAAGGTTAGATGGTATAAACAGCTGCAGTAGTGCTGCTGAGCTCTTCTAGGTCATACTCCAGAGGCATATCGTGGTCAGTTCATTTCAGTAACCTCAGTTCTGAACTCCAGAACCCCAGTTCTGTGCACTTTGCCACACAGAGCTGAAGCAATCCTTTACTGGTTCCTGAAGGAAGAAGCTACTTACATTGCTTTGGTATCCTAAGGGCCTCATTGTCAGCTGACATCACTTGGTGCAGAACTCCTCGGAACTGATAAAGCACTTTCAAACTCTTCTCCTCACCCACGCAGGGGTCATAGAAACCCGGCAGCCCAGCCTTGAACCAGAGAAGACACACTGAGCGTCAGGGAATGGACTTTCACAGCTCTTTGGCTGACCAAAACAACTTATTAGTGCCAGAATGAGGTGTCGTTAAAAAAAAGGAGTTTTGTTGTCTATGAGATGAGACAAGAAGCTAAGGAATCACCTCCACAGTGGCAAGTTCTAAATGCAGAAAAGAGTGAATCAGGGGGTTGAGAGTCTGTAACACACACTGTCTCACGCTGCAAATACGGAGACACTGTTTCTTTGGCACTGGAAATGCCCAGAGAAACAGAAGTTCCCAGAGGTTCATAACACTTGGTATATAAATGGCTTCTGTAAATTTATCTAGGCTCACTAGCTTCAAGCACGCTGAGGAAATCCCCCGTCAGGATAGCATATGGTTCAATCGAAACTCTGAGCCACACATTCGAGCCCTTGAGTCTGGGCTTTGACAGAACAGCTACATACCTTGGATGCCTCTGTAAGGATGAGTTTAGAGTCTTTCACCAAGCACTGCAGGGGCACAGTCACATCTATTACTTTCACCTTCTCATTCTTTCTGCTGTTGTCATTAACAAACTTCCCATACCAGGCGTTCACTACAATCAAACCTGCATTTCACATGAAATCACAGATGTGATGAAAGGCTTCCCACTGACAGCTAGGTAGACACTGATGAAAAGACCATCCCGGCATTTTCTCTTGCTTTCAATGATATTTAAATTCTCCTTGCCTGGACCCATGCTTCTCAAGACAGAAGAACATTTCTGCTTGGGTGTTTGTTAGCAATCTTCAGCACTAGACCAGAATGACATGACTTCAATGCCACGCTGATGTGACAGTCCAAGTGGATGTCAGTTCAGTTTGGAACATTCTCTTGGAAATTGCTAGCAAACATCAGAAATCAGACTTCTGTTATGATCCAGGAGCAGACTGTGTCAGCTAGAGATCAGTGAAACCTAAGCTTCAGACTATAACTTTTGCACACATTTAGACAGACACCTCCCTTTTGTGGAGAGGTGAATCCAGACTGCTGTCTTCAGCCTGTTGCTCTATCTCGCAGTATGTCCCAAGATAATATCCAGTGGATCTCTACTAAGCTCAGGCACCATAAGCCAAATCATGATGGCACTTTCCCACTACCAGTGCAAGAAGCTGGCTGTGCTTCATTAGGAGTGGAAATGAAGAAACGATACCTGGCATTTCTCCCCCTCAAGCACCCAACCTTTGCATTGTTCCTTTCTCTCTCCAAATTTATGGAACAAGTAAACAGTGTTGTAATCTTTACCCATTCTGGCTTCCTCTGCTTCAATAATCCTCCGGACAGACTCTTGCATTAACCGGACCTGGCAAAACACAAGGGGCAGAGCAAAAATCAAGCAGTATCAGACACTGTGTCCAAAAGAGAAAAGCCCAGAGTGAAAACAGCTTCCTTTAACTAAGGGGACTTAGTTATGAGAAAGACTTACCGCAGCTTCAGCCTCCTGCTTCTTCTGAAGGATGTCGCTGGCTGTACTCTCCCTTTGCTTCTCCAGCTCTCTGGCATAAGGAAGTCAACATCACATCAGGTCTACACAGTGGATGGGATTCAGCCACCAAGTGGCACATGTCTGCTTACCCACTCTAGTTAAAACTGACCCACAGGCTCACATGAATGACCTCCGTTTTAAGGTTCTTCCTCACCTTTCCAGCTATTTTTGTAGGCTTCCAGAACTTGGTAGTATTGATGACTTAGTGAGCCACAGTGCCTCAGCTGGATACTCCAACCTTTGCACCAGGCTCCCAGAAGCACCTGAGTGGGACCTTCCCAGCTCTGAATTTAAAACACGTTCTTGCAAGCTTACCTCTCCTTCTGTGCCCTGAGGTAGGGTTTGATGATTAGCCTATGCATGGCAAAGTAGATAACTAGAGGTCCCACGGTGGCATAGAACACAGCACTGGGAAGCAGCTGATCTGTTAGGTGGACAGGGAAGAAGTAGGTCTGGCTAGCCCTATTCAACCTAGAACAAAAAAGAAGAGACAGACAGGTAAGAGGAAATGCAGAGTTTAATGCGCTTGATTAAGTACACTTAGCAGCAGTGTATGCTGCTGAACAACTGTTGAACCAAAGGAGAGATGAATGATAAGCTCAAAAAGGTAAAAATCCGATAAACTGAAACAAGACAACAGTAAGACAAGACAGCTGACATGACCCATAGCCAGACTTTTATGTAGCAGACATCTCTTGTGATAGTACCTGACCATTCTAAAGTGTTTTTATTAATCTGGAGAATTTTTTTGGTCATTAATTTCACGAGGTAAAGGGACCAACATCACTATCAAAAGAAAAGAAAATGCTTATAGAAAAGGTCTGTGTTCACAACACTGGCATGCGCCTTCAAGGAAGGCATACATTAATATTCTTCTACCACTTATGATAATATTCATTTTCTTGGGATTGAGTTCTCCACCGCCGTATACCTGTTTCAGCATCCTGGCACGCCCTCTGCTGTCACTAATTAAAAGTGCACTACAGTATATAAACCCTTAAAAAATTCTGCCCCTTTGTGAACTGCATCTTATTAACAGTATAATCACCTATATTAGTTAACAGTAATCCCCTAATTCAAGTATCTACTTGTGTGCAGTGTCATAAAAACGGAATGCAATTAAATCCATTTCTACTAATAATATTTTCAGAAATCTTCCATCCACTTACCATAATGCTCCAAAACTTACTTTAAGCTGTATTTTCGGAATATTCTGATGCACACACACACACACACTAGTCCTGAAAGAGGTGGCTCAGGCTCAGAGTAATACCAGCAGAAGGCACATATTGCTTCTGATGGGCACCTCTTGTATTAGAGAGGTGAGGGCAGCTGCAACCTTTCATAATGATATATCAATATAATTGCCCTGAGACTGGGACCTTCCCACCTGAATACTGGAAATAGAATAATGCGGGTTAGGGTCAGCCTCTGCAATCTACAGTTGTAATCTTGAACTGACTTGATTTTCAAAGACACTCCTTGGGGAACACCAACACTGACGGTGGCTCCTAAAACGCTGTGTCTGGAAATCTTCCTCTCTGCTCCATACTCCACTATGGTCCCAAAGAAACCCGCCCTAGAATGACAGAACCAAAAACTGGTAAGACAGGGAAGATTCTTGAATTTCTCTTTACTGAATCCTGTAATTGCCCACCAAGTAAAACATGGAAATACATCTGTGTGCAGCACATGTTGGCTACAGAAGATTTGCTATGTGTCTACAAGGTAAGATGAGCCTTTTCAGCTTGTAAAGTAGTAAACAGACTACAAGAACTTCTGTCTTTCTTATTGATGATGATACACAGATATCACACACAAGTATTCTAAGTTCCATTTATCTGAGGAGGCTTAGCTCTGTGTGCCTCTAAGATGTTCACTTCAGCATTTACCAGATTTAATTAATGAAAAGCAGATTCCCAAAGGCCACAGAAGCATTTGATTTGTGTGGACCCTGGAGGCCTACAACAGCAGGAGAGGACAATCCTTCAGGCGACGAGCAATGTGAATTTCCTCTTGCATACTTACTTGACAGAACCCTTCACTCGTGTCTGATCCTCGTCCTGAAACTTATGCTGATAACTGACCATCATGAAAGAATGTGGGATTCCCAGCTGAAATACAAGAGGCACAAATGTATGAAAACCTAGCCTCGGCCACCACTGAACATACCCCCAAATTTCCTTTATCCTTTAAGCGGCACAGAAAACATAGCAATGCTTGCCACCTACTTGTCACAGCCTGCAATCTCTGCAGTCTGTGTTGTGCATCCCGATCCTAATCTGAGCTGATCCACATTAGATACGACAATGTGGGGTGCAAAGTGTTGTGCTCTGCCAAATGCAGCTGGTTACCTATGTTACGTGTTTGTATTAGACAGTACCAACTGCTCCGTTATCCTCTAGTCCCATGCCAAAATACTGCTGGGACGGAAAAGCTGAGGCACTTCTTTCCCATGGGGTGGTATCACTGTCCCCAGTGTACAGCAACAGGACTCTCACCTGCAACGCCACGGTGAAATGGCTGGTTTTTGTATCCCGGACAATACTAGTGTTCATGGCTGACTGGATGCCCCACCGCCACTGTAAGTACCCCATTGTGTTCTTGTCGAGGTTGCGGGCTAGGACCGTGGTGAGGCCCGGGCGGATCCCACGGGACGAAAACTGCAGGGCACAGTTTGTAGTGATGAAACTAGGAGAAATAAGGAAAGCCTCATCAGTGACAAAACACAGGCTCCCAGATGGCCTCAAATTCCTTCCTGCCCAGGAGCCTTGCTGAATACGCAGAGACTATCCTGCAAAGAGCATGACGCCCAAGGGTTTCGGGGAAAAACTAATTTAGACCACACTGACCACTGCACCTCCCAGAAGAGCAGGCTCACGCCCTGGTTTATTGGTCTGTGCCACAACGCAGCAGGCTTCCTTTCAGCCTTTACCCTTCTGGCCCACGGCAGACAAAGTGCTGGTCTTCTGCAGAGGCAGCACACTTGGCTGCTACAAGATAGCAGCCCTGCTATTTAATAATCCTCAAGCATCAGCTCCAGAAATGAGTATTAAAGGACTCTACGTGGAATAAGATCCCTGTATAAGCTGAAGAATGGCATATTTACTAAAATAGAAAATACAAAAAGAAGGTAGTCTACACTGGCACCTATGATGCTCTAACACATGTCTTCAATCATAACCCTTACCTTGTACTCTCCTTTGCAACTTGAGACCTCTACTCATTTGTAAATAGACATCACCCTGGTGGCAAATTTGGCATTATCACCCTAAAATATGACATATCATCTCCTCTTTTGCTGTCAGAAACTCTGTTTCACACATGTAAGCCCCAGAAGAGCTCCTCATTTTTTGTTCGGCTCCCAGAGCTAACTTCTATTGCTCTGATTGTGAGATCACACCTCAAGTATCATGAATTCATGACAAGACCAAATACAAATCTAAGGATGTGGAACACAGACTCTCCTTAAACTGGAAGTATGAAAATGGAGGACACCAACACACAAAAAGAATATAAGCATTTTGATCAGTACTAAAGCACGACCTGAAATCTAAAGAAGAAATACCTTATTTTGTAGGATAGAAAACAAATCCAGAATTAACATGGAAGAGTATTCAAGCCGTTTAGTTCCTTATTGTGGAATATTAACCATTAGACCATTTTTCTAATATTTACCATCTTGGTGTAAGGTTACGGAATATCTTCAAACCGAAGAGAGGTCCCTGAAGGTCTCCTGCTCCAAACTCCAACTGTTTAAATGCACAATGCCAAATCATTAGAAGAAAACATCTTTTACAACAGTGAGAAAGTACTTCACAAGCGTCATTTAAGTCATGGACATTTTATACATCTGAGTAACTTTCACCACATATTTCAGCATCCTCTGTTTTCTGCTAGCTTTGCATTCTGAAGAAGAGGTCTCTCACTGAGTAGGGTCCTCATGAGTAAAACAAAGCCAGTCTCAGAGTGCTGTGGGCTATTACTACTAGCACTTGCTCTGGTTGCTCCAGTGAAAATGGAGAAAACTCCTCCTCTCCATCACAGGCCCACAACAGCAAACAAGGCTTGGCTGCTGCCTTCTGAGGGTAAGAGTCCTTCTCAGGACAGTCTCACAGTAATGTTGTCAGCAGTTCTGCTGCTGCACCGTCTCAGCATCTGCAAAACATGCCTGCTGCTTCATCCACTAGTCTGGGTGACTTCCAGGGCTGCTATTCAATGTTTATTTGGTGCTGTTCAGTCTCATTAACAGAAGGAGTTCTTAGACGTGATGCTTTTCAGGACAAAACCGGCAAAATCAGTTCCTACTACATCTGCACCTCCCAATTAAGTTTATTACATGTTTTTTTTAAAACCTTTTTAGTCAGCTGGCTCATGACAATATCCACAGGCTCCCTTATTACCAATATTGCAAAATCCTGATGTAAATCAAATGCCTTCAGGCTATGAATTCTCAAACAAGAGGACAACTCCCATTTCTCACAAGATAAGGAACCAGGTTAGCAGTAGCTAGTGTGTGAAAAGGAAGGCACAGAAAGCAGCCACCTGCCAGCCATAGCCACAATGCCACCAGCATCGCAAACAAAGCCACTGGTCTAGCGAGGCACAGCTTGCAAGTGGTAACATGGGACCTGCCAGCTACTTAGATCATACCTGCCTGGGAGTCAAACTGTTTTCCCCCATGACTTCTTCCCTTGTGAGCAGAGCAGCTTTTGAAGCAAAGGCAAACTATCATGCGCATGCTCACAGCCTCTGGAAGGCCCCTGGGAGCCTTCAGACAGTGGCATTAGAAAGGCCCTGGAGACAACCGGTAGCAATTCTGTCAGCGTAAGTGAAGTCCAAAATGCACAGCCAAATGGAAAGGGGAAACAATTAAGAAGAAACAAGGTTTGGCCTTCCCTTTTTCTCAAATTCCTTTGAGAATTCCTTTTTCTATATTCTACAGAATGTAGAAAATGAGAGATGAAACAGAGCTGAAGTTCCCTAAAGAAAATAAACACTAGATAACTAATCCAAGCAGCCTGAAATAGACCGGATATAAAAATGCGTAACAGCTATTACTCTTACCTCTCCCCATCCCTTGGCAGAAGTCACTCGTCTCAGAGCAAGATTAATCGATCCACCTCCGTTCCCATTCTGGGTGGAAAGGTTACCAGACAGTATTGCTGTGTCCGTGGCAGTCAGTGGTGCCTGAAAAATGAATGTATTGTTACCAATTACTCTGATCCCGATTCACACGTTTAATGCATGTTCTGCAAGGACATAATCACGATGGCAGAAACTGTAAGTGCAGAGAGACAGGTAACACTCCATTTGACTCCTTGCCATCCACTAAGCCCAGGTGTTTGAACCAGACATGGCTGCACTTGCTCTAAATTTTGTAGTCAAAGATCAAGTATAGCAAAAAGTGAGGCAATTCTTACAGTACCAGTCATTTGTGACTCCTTTAATGTACCACCTTGAAGTATTGACCCTGAGCTGCAAACCCTTCTAATCTCACCAGCAGACTAAATTTTTTCAACTCTCTGGAACAGAGGAAACACTTCCCCCTTCTTTTCCTTACCCACATCCCCAAAACTGGGAGCCGTTTGTTTTCACAAATACGCCATGTTCAGTGAGAACTAGATACCTATTTTCAATCACAATTGAGCCTCCCTGCTAGCAGGAAGGCAGGATCGCTGTAGCCTACAAACCAGCCACACAAATGCGTGCTGTACAGTCAACGCGCAGCCCTGCTGGAACTGAGCTTCCTCTTCCCACCCACGCTGGTAATTGCGGCCTTCCATAAATCAAGATGAGAAACCTCCTGAGCTGCGTTTCATTTTCTGTTGCTTTGCTCTGTAGTGCCTCATTAGATCAGGCCCGGCTCCACACCAGTAGCAGTGTCTGCCCTCCTTACCTCAATGGACTGGGATATGTGCATTTTGTTTATCTCGATCTGGGGAAAGCTGCTCCCAGGCACATCTTCGTATTCTTCGTCGTAACGATCAAAGAGGTCAGTGGCATCTATTCCAACACTAATTGTTCCCTAAGGAATGACAAGGGAAACAAATACTTGGCATTAACAAACATCCAACATATATAGGCTAAATGGCTAAACCATCCTTGTATATGATGGAATTTTTTTTGCAGATTTTTCTTGTTCTGCAGCTACCTTTTCCACTCTAAAATGCATTTCTTACACATTCAAGGCAAACAAAAATGAATTATTATAATATCCTAAACCAGCAATATAAATCATAAAATAAACTGGATAAAAGACATAGTTTTTCAGCAGGATTGTAATACTAGTAGGTAATTTTTCTATTGTGACACATTACAGAAGTAGGTAGAACACTTTTACACAGCAGGTTTCTTCTTCCAGTACAACTGACTCTGCTCTGTCAGTATTTTGAAGTTGAAATAATGTATTTTAGAAATTTATTTTCTCCAATGGAACTTGGCCAGAAATCCTCTAAATGCTTTCTTCTTATGAGCTATCTGAAACAACTTACTTTTGAGCTGCATCATTCACTTGCAATTTACCTTATTAATCAAAACTTTTGTTTTCTTTTTCCTAGTTTATACCTTGTAATCAGAAGAAAAGCCTGGCAAAGATAGACTTTTAGCGAGCGGTAAATATTTCCTTTCTCAGACCACAGAAAAGCTTGTTCCTACAAAAAACTAGGCCACAGCTAAATAGTCTGGCTACCTGCTGCTGTGCTCACTCAGACTAACTGCAAGAGTGGGTTTATTTGAAAAGGGCATGATTAGATCTTTGTCTGGGTCATATAACTTCAAGAGGCTTTCGAAACCTTCCCTATAGACCCATTAAACAGCATTCCAGCTCACAGAAAATGTACCAGTTGCAATAAAAAAAACCCTCTGTGTGTTCACAAACATGGAATGAACTCTGAGAAAGTTGTATAAAGAAACTCAATAGCTGGGTAGGTACAAAAACCACTCACACAGAGTCCAAGTATTTATGGAAGAAATTCTCATTTCAATCCGAGTGAGCATTTTTCCTTGCTCACTCCATTCTAATCAAACCCTGAACCATAAACATAGGAAGAATTTGACAGGACTCAATTTCTCTCTGCTTTGGCTCCCAATTATTTATTTGCTGTGGAGATTCCTGACCTCTTCTCAATGTTTATTTTCTGATTTCTTATGCAGCAAAGACTGGATAAGTATTTTAACACAGGAAGGTCCGATTATTTCCAAGAGAACTCTGCAACAGGGGCTGTGCCCCAACTGCTTACAGATTACTCTTGGCAGGCTGGCAAATTTCAAAGCAATTATGCTCATCACTCTGTCTGCGGCAGCACCAAGGACGAGCTCCTGCCCCTTATGCAGAAAGCTACTTTTCAGGAACCATCCGCAAAGTCACCTTCAAGGGATCCGCTCTCCAGATGCTACAGCTTCTTCAGTTTCAGTCCTCTCCCACATTGTGCTGTTCCTTGAAACGAGGCCAGAATAAGAGTGAAGCAAGGCAAAACTGCCAACTGCCTAGGAAGCAGCGCAGCCCTGTGCTGCTCTCCAGCCCTCTGGAAAGACGTGGAGCAGAACCGCCAAAGAGAAACAGAAAGTGCCAACTCCACCCAATGGAATTCCAGCAGATGCACTCCAGAGCGGCCGATCAAACGTGTCTAAATACAGGTGAGCATTTATTTTCACAAAAGAGAGAATTATTCCCATTTTTCCCTGATGCTCTTCAATTCAAGGACGTGTAAAACGTAAGATCTTTCATAACAGAGGCAGGATGGAAAGAAAGGTTTTCCACACAGACCGCCACATTCAGCGCGGAACCTTTGCCAGATTGCAACTTTAAATTCCAAGTTAAACATTTTTAAACAAGAGATATCATGCTGAGTAGTAAGCAGGCTGAATCTGAATGGCAAAAAAGCAGATAATTGCATATTTTCAACTCGGACAGGAGTATCAGCAGCAGTAAAGCTTTCTTAAGAATCTGCACTAGAAAAAACCCCCAAACACTGGAAAACATCTTACTGTACTATGTTTAATCGTACTGCAATGCTTCTACTCTTTGTAAGGATGCACCAAGGTCCACACACATTCCTGAAATTCAATGCACCTCCTTTCTTTCAATCATACACAAAATCTTACGATTTCCTTTTTCACACCTATGAATTTTAAAAGAAATATCTCTCCCAATGAAAAAAGGAAAACTCCTGAACCTATCCATGAAAATCCACACAAGAGCCACTCAGAGGAAAGGAGTGTCTCCGTTCCCTCCCCGGCTCCTCAGCAGATCTTTTATTTAGCTGCCTTTCGCTGCAGTGAGCAGTGGGCTCTGAGCAGACATTTCACCTCCCGCCAAGCAAGTGAAGTCACCCTCAGAGGTCTATAGATCCTGGCAAGGAAACTGGCCAAGGCGCAAGCACAGGAAAAGCAGCAGATGGTACAGTTAAAAATATTCCCAGAGAACGACAGCACCCCCTATGCCACCGGATAACAGAGAGGGGACCGCTGCTGCTTGCAACTCCCCATCAGCCACCTGCTCAGACCATTGGAAATGAAAAAGCCCTCCCTGAAGAAAGAGCAGCAGGGAAAAAGCTGAAAAGCTCTGCGCAGAAGTCAGCGGTGCACGCATGCAACATGGCGCAAAGTGCACCAAGTCAGCAGGGCAGGAAGCTGTGGAATGGCACTGCAGAACAATCAGAGTTGTTGTCTGGTATTATCTTTAAAAAATCACCTTTATTCGCCACCCTGCAAATATGAAACAGACTATACTGATGGAATTAAGAAGTGTACCAGAGAAGAATCCCCTCCCTCCTCGCCTTTCTTCTTAGGGATTTACCTTCTGGAGAGTGACATATGGAAGCTGTGCAAGACTAAGCCTTGAGGGACCTGCATTTCTTAGATGTTGACCTTCCGCAGCAGGAAAATAATGGGATTTAATTTCTCCTAACAGGAAGCGGTTCTTCTCAAATCAAGTAATGAACTTTTGAACCCTTCTGCACGTCTTTGAAAGCAAAAACAAAGCTCTAAAAGCAAATAATAGACTCAATTCAAAACCTGCCAAATTGCCTACATCTGGTTATTGCTCAACATTTCTGGTTAAAATGCTTTATTTTGCTGGAACCGTTTTATAGAACTGACAAAATGTTGGCGATTTTAAAATAACTTGTGTTCGTGTATGAAACGATCACAGCTGCGCTACCTAATTCCACAGGAACACTGCCTGGAGAGACGTTTCTATAGGCTGCCAATCAGCAATTGTGGTAAACACCCAGATGGCTAATTTTATCACAGGACACAGAGGCTGAGGCTTACAATGCAGCTCCACTTTTTACTGCTCACAGCCACGGCGAGGCGCCCAGATAAAATGTCAAATTCCTAAAGTCACAGAGAAGCATGAGGTGGAGATAACCATGCCCCTCTCTGAGTATACCCTTCTGACCCCAGTCACCCTCATTTCCAGCAGAGACAGTTCGACTTGCCTGTTTTGTGGCAGCCAGAAATCCCTTCCTGCCTGGAATAATGTTGTCAGCAGATATTCACATAACACCTTATGCTTATTTACCCTTCTAGTACAAACAAGTTCTTAGTATCTGTGCACTGTCCACAACAACTTGGTGATCTGTGTCAGTCCATTTGCTTTGCTAAGACCAGCGCAGATCCAGAGTTTGTGCCATGGTGAATATCTCAAAATGTTACAGGTCTTCTCAGATGGACATTTTTCCAATATAGTCCTAAACATTACTATTTAACTTCTGCCTGCTCAGAAAACGCTGTCATTTTAAACTGCTGGCCATGAAAACTGCAGCAACCTTCAAAAACAACAGTAATAGTAGTTAATGAGCTGGCAGTTTGTTTCTCGGGTTATGCAAGTTACGCTGCAACACTTCAGAAGTCCATGCATGAACACAATGGCACAGGAGACCTCCTCTTTCAGAGCCACCAAGAGAAGACAGCCACCTGTGCTTTAGTGCTTCAGGATGCAGAACCTGTGTTAACTGCATGCCTCCAGTGATTGCTCTGCGGACACACAGTTTTCCACCAAGAATAGAAGCATTTATAAATAAAACAAAAATTGATGTCTCATTACAATTTACTTTTTCAAGATGGAGAAAGTTTGTCTACATAAATATCTGCACGGTTACCTTGGGGTAGACAGAGGAAAACTAAGGCTCTCCACCATGGACCATTCCTATACTGCATAGAAGAAACAGATTTCCAATGCATTTCAAAACATAACTAATAAATGGTTTCTGATAATTTAAGCAAAAAACCCCCAGAAAAATACAGATGCAGGTAAACTAAAGTGTGAAAAAATTTGGTGAGTGTAGATGCAGCTCTTGTATAATGTCATCCACCGCATGAGAACCAAGATTTTTGTGATTCAACAAGCTTTGAAACCTCACTCAGTGACAGTGCTGACAAAACCTGGGTTTGCCTAGCATACTTATCAAGTCAAGAGCCAGCAAGGCCATTAGCATTCTAAACTATCACAGTATTCCAGTCGCAGCAGGTGACAGAGGAAGCAGAGGTTGAGCGTCATTTCCACCTCTCCCTGCCATCCCAATGCTACCACAACAACATCATCCTCCACATGGTATTCTTGATTGTGTCTGAACAGCCAAGATTCAGTTGCATGGTGGGTCATTTAGTGTCAGTTTACTGCTGCTCAAACAGATTAAGAGATGGGAACAGAATACTCGACGATTGTCATCCTAAGAGCGTGATCAAGCTTTCCTAGAACAGGCACTAACTGTGAAACTGGCAGGACCCCAATCCTGTTCAGGTTGATTTTGCTCACTGTGTGGCAACTGGAAGAGTTCTGCTACCCAGCTAGTTTGGTAGCTGCCTCATGTTTTTCATTGGTTTCAAAGCTGCGTTTGAATATCTCCCCGCATTGTTGTGACACTACGGCAGCCTTGAAGGGAAACCAGTTTCCCTGTCAGGAAACTGCAGGGAGTTTGATTTTATTTGGAACACTTGGAAAGAAATCATAAACATTTCAGTGTCAGGTCCGTTTTCTTGAAATTGCTGAGAGGTATTTTGCTCCTACATGTTTCAATGAAAAAAAGAAAAAGAACTTTCAACACAGGATTACTGTCCAAAGAATTAGCTGTTTTACCTACATTGTGCAGACAAACTGCATATTCAAAAAAGGAAAAGTAACTCACTAAGTGTAGACACCTAACGGGCTATTTACTATAGCTCCTCATCTAGGCTCATCACACCTTGCATATTCGTAATAATTTACAGATTTACTCTTGAGACTGAGATGAAGCCTTTGCTTACCTTTGGATTAGTTCGCTGCTGCAGTCTTCTCTCTTCCCTCTCTCTCTGCAAACGCTCAAATTCTTCCCTGATTTCAGCTGGAGTTCTCTTCCTTTCCACAACCTGCTCAAAAAGAAATTAAAAACAAAAGATTACCAGAAAAAACATGTTCAGGGTATTGCACTGCTGATGGGATGGAGGTCCACTGACCAGGTATGCTCTAATATGCTGCCCCTGCTGCTGCTGCAAGCCACTCTGCATGAATTTCAATACTCAGAGATTGGAAGCAAACACCTGGGGGCCAGATCAAATGGCAGGCATGAGAGAAAACCCCATGCTTTGAGAGACGGAAAAATGGTCTTGTTATTTCTATTACCTTGACAAAAACAGGGCAATAGCTCCCAAACCACAAGTACAAGATACTGCAGTGCAGCAGTTACCAACAGCTATACATGAATTTCTCTACTAGGTGTAGACACAAAAATGAAATCAACTGAGTTTCCGGCCTGAGGCAAACTGATTAAGCAAGAGTCTTGTGATTTTAGGCTACGCTGATTCACATCTCTTTATTGTACATGGCTCAGGGAATGAGGGTTTTAAACAGGTACGGCTCTAGGTATGTATAGAAAGAATACTGGATTTGGCTTTTCAAAATACGATCAAGTCTGCCACAAGCAGCTCAGAAATGCCTGTTACACACTGCCACTGCTCCACATTTCTCGCTACTAACTCCAGACTTGGCCTTGGTACTGACCTGACCCAATACAACATGATTCTGCAGCAAGCAGCGTAGTGCAACCAACTAAGACTGGCAGAGGCTAGCAAAGGGACTTAACAACAGGAAAGCCAGGAATGGGCAAGTCCTCTTTCAAAGCCCAAAAAACCAAACCAACGATAAAAAAACCCAACAACCCAACCCCAAAAAGCACAGAAAGAAAAAGCAATTTCAAACTCAGAGGATAGCCGATTCTGAAAAAAAAGTTTCAGATTAAAAAGGTGAGACTAGATGGACAATAACGATGCATTTGTCTCAGACAAAGATGTTGCCTGTCACGGTAATATCCTATTAGGGAACTCTGAATGTCAGGTTTATTGTTCTCTTGTCAAGTGAAAAACCCAAGTATTCTTTGAAAATCCATCACAGTGTTTCAGCAGAGACAGAAATAACTAAACAAGGATACCTTCAAACAAACAGGCATTTATTACCATCAAGGTGTCAGTGCAGCTCGATATAACAAGAATGTCAGATAAAGGTGGGTTTAGCCAATTCCACTGGCCATCAGGTGCTAAATTTCTCTCACCTCCCATCCTTCCATTTCCAGTCCTCGCCTCCCATATATGTCATAGATGGCTCTGGTCTGTGGATCACTAAGCACTGCGAGTCAAAAATCAAAAGAGAGGAGAAAGCTCAGTTTTTGATCTTCTCCTTGAATTTCAGACCAACACATTAGTCGTATTTGGAATTCAAGCAGAGGTCCTGGAAACGTATTGTTCTACAGTCGCATCCAATTTTTACATTAACTCCTTTAATGCTTTCATGTGCTATATTAACAGGACACGCTGATCCCGCCCACCCCCAACAAATTCCTTCCACCCCTAGCCCCTTACTTCTAAAATTGAAAAGTGACAAGAACACAAGAAACATGCAGACTAACTGAATATGCAGCGGGGTTTTTTAATATTGCTTTCTTTGACTGAAGGGTGACATAAGCCCTTTACAATCATTTGGATTATTCAGCGAGAGCAGTCCCTAGAAACTTCCTGAGGAGGAATGACATCTACCTCTCTCTAGCTTTCAAAGCTCTTTGGTGCTTTGCTCCCTGTCTTCGATATCCTTACCATCCCTGACTGCTGATCCTTTCCCACCCAGTCCAAACATGTCGGACGTGCCAAGCACCAACAAAGCCATTTCCATGAGGCAGTTCATGCCTTTCCAAACACCAACTACAGGGTAATTGCAAAAATGCACGTAGAATTTGAATCTCCCAAAAAGTCACCCAGTGCAGTGGAAAAAAATAAAACACACCAGGAGACTGCAGAACAGCTACTTTGGAAAAAAGCCTGCACATAGAATTAAAAAGAATCTCTAAAATGTAAGGCATATTTAAATGCATAATCTCTCGTACCACACCCTTCCTTGAAAAACAAACATCAATTAAAAAAGCATCAATATTTCTCCCCCAGGGTTCCAAGACCAGCTTTATCATTATCGTGTATTTCTTTTGACTGTAGAGGCACTGATGAGCCTTCAGGGAGCCGGGTGTGCATATTAAGGCAAAAAGAGGCTCATACTAGTAATAGAGCTTTGATCTGAACTACTTGAAGATTTTTGAACTTGCTAAATTTTTTATAATTTCTGATAAAACACATATTTTGTTGTGTGATATTAAGAGATGGAAGAGGAGGGGGAGAAAATAGGGAGGAGGTGGGCTGGTTTATTTTCGAGATGTCAAAATTTTTGCTTATAAAATATTACACTCGGATTTGGTACTAAAAGAGCAACAAATTATAGATACATTGCAACACAGAGCTGAGCAAAGCCACAGAATTCAAAGGGAAAGCTGACTCTAATGTAAGACCTGCTCACCACACTAAAATGGAATTGTTAAAACATCCTGAGGTTTTATTCCCCTTGTCATCAATGTAAGACCTTCACTGTTCTCCCCAGCAAAAGCTTCCATGTGTTCTAATGTCTAACTAGGGACAACGTAAAAGACTTCACCCATGTTCAAGTCCAACTGGAAGAAACAAATGCTTATCATTCAGGAAACATGAGAGTAAAAAAAAAAAAATTCAGCTCATCTTTGAGGTTTAATAGAGGAATATTTACTCACCATTTCGCTTTAGTTTCTCTTTAGGCTACAGGACCTAGTTTGCTACACCACTTTTTTAAGGCAGAAGAGTCCTACCAGCTTCTAACCCATTCACATTCCAGGTGCCTCTTATCACACTTCCAAAATGCTGCAAGATAATTCTAATGAATCACTTCCTTGTGCCTCAGTTACACTATGCATTACCTATGGTGACACCAGGATTTACTTAAATGTCAGCTTAATTCAGAATATTTTTAAAGGGCTTGGCATCCTTTGATGAGAAAAACACCCCTCTAACTACTATGAATCTGTTGTCCTTATCTCAGTCTTAGAATATGTAAGAACTTGCTGAAAAACAATGGAGACCTCAAGCAGGTGAGAGAGAACAGAAATTCAGGATGCCTCAGTTCAAAAGTAAAATATGAAACTGTCTTTCAGCTTGAAGCTTTTCAGTCTTCAGTCTCTTACGGGAGAGTCTTTTCAGAAGTAAGGGGAGTGGTGAGAAGATTATTTACAACATGCAGGAAATAAGACAGAGACTGCACACCTTGTTCATTGCAGAATTTATACTGCATTGCTCCTCTGATTTACAGGACAGAAGCAGGAAACAAAGCATCGCTAAGTATCAGCAAATTTTATTACTACTTTGTAATAATATCTGTCTTCCTCAAAAACCATGAAGACACAGCCCTCCTAGAAAACTCTGAAAAGAGTTTCTGCAAACTTCAAACTTCCACTGACCTTCATAAGCTTGGTGAACAAGGTTAAATAGCCGCTCAGCTTGTGTTTTGAGCTCTGGGTCTCTGTGCTTGTCTGGATGGTACAGCATACACAGTCGGCGGTAGGCAGCTTTTAGCTCTTCCTGAGATGCCTGTGAAAAGCGGTAAAAATGTGTTGAAGTACAGCCAATGCCATTGAAAAAAGACTATTCTCAAGATCAGCCCTAAAAGAAAAGTCCATCACCTGCTACATTACACTACTTTTATTTACACAAAATCAGGAATGGACTTTCGTTCCATTACAAAAGTTAATGAAATGTTCAATCATGCACACCAGTATTTTCCACACTACTTATCGTGCAACAAGTGACAGCAACAGCTCATCAGTGTATAGCTAGGTATAAAAAGTTAAGTAGAAAAACCAAAACCCACCCAAGCAATGTGTTCATACATTGTTTTTATTAGGAAACTACTGTCTCCTCAATTCAATGCAGATGAGCAAGGAAAAACAGTCGCCTCAGGATAAAAGCACTTAAATCCAGAGATGTACATCAACTTCTACTTGTATTTCAATCTTAAACCATCAGGTAAATACTATACCTATCAGAAAGCACTGACCTTCCACAGCAGTAAAGGTAAGAGACGTAAACCTACAGTTTTACATTCAGCCCTTCACTGCTGTGCTGCCTAGCACCTCCCTTCCTATACAGCATGGGCTCTCCGTTGTGCTGTGAGAAAGGAAGGCGCATCGCATCATCACCCCTCAGAAACACACTCACCTGCAGAGGACGGACAACCAGAAGAACACCGTGTCACTAAATACATCAAGAAAAAAAAAAAAAAAGCTCTGTTCTTTACCACAACCACTCTGGAATTTCAGACCTGGCCTCCAGGAAATCTGCTGGAAACAGATTTCAGATGGAATGGAATGGAATGGAATGAAACCCCCACTCATTACCATCTCTGAAGAGACAGCAAATTTTATTATTTTTTAACTCTAGAGAGCCCTGGTAACTTCCCCTTTTTGACCTCATTCCTGCAACAGTCCTTGTATTGCGCAGCTGTCTATTCCTTGTAGGCTGGTCAGCATCTATTTAGAAGTGCATCTGCCAAAGTCAACCAGAACTTCCCCGGAAGGCCCAGGTAGCGCAGAGCTTCACAGAGCTACCAAACAGCTGGTTACAAAGCTGTCCAGGCAAGAATCAATTACCGGGGCGCAGGAAGCAGGACATCACTACTCTGCACCAGGAGAAATGCGCAGAGTAAAATAACCGAAACAACGTGATGGGTACTTGCTGGCTTCCTTCAAGCAAGCATCACCCCTTTTATTATAGCCAGGGGTTGCAACGGACAGGAACACAATGCCAGCAAGCGAGAAAGGCGTATGCAGAAAATTACTTTTGACAATAGTATTTAAAGACACAAATTCCACTTACTCTTAAAGCTCTTCAGTGACTGAAGCTTCCAAGCTTTCACTGTGGAAATAAAGGCCCTAAAAGTTTGTTTCTTAAAGTAACATCTTTTTTCCAACTTGTAGTAAGGAGAGTCTGGGTTTTCATCAAAGAAATGCATTCATTTGCATACCAGCTAGAAATCGGTTCAATTTTGAGGACAGCTTAATATAAAAGTTTTCTCTGCACATTTGTACTATTTCCTGTTAACGTTTCTAAATGATATAGCAAAAGGGGACATGCCAAATTTGCTGGCCACAAGACAGTAAAGGTAGCTACAGATTAGCTCTTTTCTTTTTACTACCTTGTGCTTACTCGGACATTGAATTTAAACTCGACTGAGAAGGCAGGGGAACATATAGGTCTAAAATGGCATTTTTTAATCAAATTAATGATAAATGGTTTAATGTGCTATTGATTATGTAATAGAAATGAGCAATATCATTTTTCATAAATGCCATGTTCAATAAAACGTTAGATTGGGCCTTTCATCATCATTGAATAGCTCGAGTCATTGGTTCAATATTTCATGAGTAATAGCCTCTTAGAAACCGCTAAAGAAATACTGACATAATTTCAAATTGCAATGAAATACATAAATCAGTAATAATCATATGTATGTTACATTTTTATTGCCAAAATTCCAGGCAAAATTAAAAGGCATCCCATCTCCCTGTTTGGTGTTTAAACGGCTTCATTTAACATCTCAAACATGCTGCCACATTTTTAGTAGACTGAAATCTGTAAGAGATTAAACATCTATATACATACACACACGAAAACTGCTGCTCGATAGGCTTATTCTCCTCATCAGGGCTGCAAAGTTCAGTGGTTAACTATTATTTTAAGCTCAGCTGCCGCATCACATGAAGTTGGCTCAGCACACAGAAATGTGAGTTCGCTGCATTCCACTGCTACGCAGGATAGTACTACTGAATTTAATTAGGTAATTAACAAAGCGACTACTGTCTCAAGTGGAATTACTCCCTCAAAGACCATTTTTACTTCGTTTCCAGCTCCCTTATGTACCAAACCTGAATTTTCTGGTCTCTAGTGAAGAGCTGAGAGCCTAGCTAAGTTAACTATCAAGCCTTTGTTGTTAGTCTCCCAAGAGTCGCAACCCTTGTGTGGTTCCTACCTCTTCCTTTTAACCTCTACATCTACACACTGCTGATATTTGGGAGGGTGAATTCCAAAAGCTGTGGAGTGATCTAAAAGCACGGCCCACCGGCTTTTAACAAGACTTGGGCTTGAGTTGCACAGAAATTTTTCTGAAAAGAACACACTTTACTACATGGCATTAGAGCAGTGTCATATATTTTTCTTTCAGTAATGCAGAATATTTCCACAAATGAGACACACGACACTGCCACCAAGGCCATAAGTACTGACATTAACTCCAAAGATAATTTTTTCAAAGTTATCAGACTGAATTGCTTCTAAGTCTTGAACTCCTATTATAAGCAGGTAGTAGTAGAGCAGTACAAGCCTTCTTCAGCTTGATTGGTTAATATCTAGGCCGACATGCTTGAGTAGTAAAGTCTGTTTTTAAATATATATATAGAAAGAATATATACAGTGTGTATATATATCACTATTGCGTTTGGTGACCCAAACTACAGCACAGCTTATAGGTTTGGATCTTTGGCAATTTGTCTAATTCTTACTATTAAAAAAAAGTTACATCTCATTAAGTCCCAAACTGTTCTAGTGTAACAAAACGGCAACAGTTAATACCGACCTATTGTTAATAATGACACTGAGGCCTACTGATCCTCCTTTTTTTTGATGAAAGAGGTGTTTTGCCAAAACCATGGGTGTTTCCGATTTGGAAACATTTGGAAAGTGTGGGCCATACAGCACTGATTAAAATAAGAACAAGCCTACAGCCAAAGAGGTAAGTATATTTTATATATATATACGTATATTTGTAGAGATAAGTCTAAGACCAAGCTGCCACATGCCCCGAGGAAAACCAAATCGGAAGAATTCTCAACAGAAGTCGACAGCCTCACCCTTCGCTCTCACGTCCCGCC
>NW_010547311.1:0-1988 GCF_000687285.1 Phaethon lepturus
TGTAGTCCCCCTGAGTTGCCTGCCCCTTCTTTCAAAGATCATAAACTCTCATTTTTTTCCTGAGTTCCAGACAAATCTCTCTGTTCAGCCAGGCCAGTCTTCCTCCTCTCCAGCTCATCTTCTGGCACATTGGCACAGCCTAGTCCTGGGCCTTTAAGATCTTCTTCTTGAAGAATGTCCAGCCTTCCTGGACTGCTTTGCCCTTCAGGACTGTCTCCCAAGGGACTCTGTCAACCAGTCTCCTAAACAGGCCAAAGTCTGTCCTCCAGAAGTCCAAGGTAGCGGTTCCGCTGAGCCCCACCTTACTTCTCCAAGAATCAAAAATTCTATCATTTCATGATCACTATGCCCAAGACAGCCTCCAACCATCACATCACCCACAAGCCTTTGTCTGTTGGCAAACAACAGGTCCAGTGGGGCCTCATCTCTAACTCTTCATCACTGCTCACTCCTATCTACTTCCATTGCTTACAGCTGAAGCTTCCAGCTTCCTGGTATCTCTATATCCTACCCTGTTTCCTTCCTGGTTTCTGACCCCACTGATTTCCTCCTCCTCTCTTTTCAGCCTGCCACACTCATTTTTAATAATTTTCACATGATGGGCTCAGTTCGAACAGTCCACGTGTAATGCTTTTTATACCTCACCTTCAAGTTGAGATTGATTCTCACTAGTGATAGCACAGATGACTTTCTTTTAATGGTCGTCTTTTTGATTTTCCTAGATCTAGATAAAATCTCTTAAGGTTTGGTTAACAATTCAGTGAAGTTCTCACTTTATCTGAACGGATTTAATTTTCTTTTGCCTTTAGAGATCATAAATATAAAAATGCAGTCTACTTGCCTACCATTTCCCAATTAATTCTGAAAATAGAAGAAACATTATTAAATGAATGGTGGATAACAAGTGTCAGTCATGAGATAATTGTAAATTATTTCTGATTGCAGAAAAGACTGAAGTCAAGGGAAATTTACAGGTTCTAACATCTTCTACCCTTTTTAAAATTGTGCTAAACTTCCAATTGTCCCAGTAAAATTAAGATCAGTTTTTCTATCGACAGAAAGCTATATGCTGCATCAACTTGCAAAATGTAAATAGTTAGGAAAAAGCAGCTAGCAAGATCTTATTTCAACGAAGTTGCTAGGATGAACCAGTAAAACTTGTCCTAAAAAGTAATTCAAAGAACCAGTGGAAGTATAGAGTCAGAGGAGGCATGTTTTTTAATTGTTTAAACAAAATTACCTTGGCTTCCTCAGAATAATTTCCTCAATGTGATACTGTGGTTAAAGACATGAGTAGCTCATTTTAGCTTCTATCTTCCTCTGGGGAGTATCTGTTTTTGTGTTGAGGTTGATTTGTCATGCTGGCTATATGTATGCTAATAACGCAGTTGAGAAAAACTTAAGGCACAGTGTTGATAAACATATTTCAAAGCTGATGGCACAATGGCATTATTTAGATGCCCTGTGACGCCCGTATTTATACTCACAAGTGTGGCCAGGGTCCTGTGGAGCAAGTAGCCCAGGGCTGTGTCTAGTCACGTTATGAATATCTCCAAGGATGGAAACTCCACAGCCTCTCCAGGCAATTTCTTCCATTGAGTGACCATCCTCACAGGAAAAACTTTTTTTTTTAAGCTTAAAGAGAATTTTCTGTATTTTAATTTGTGCCCATTGCCTCTTGTACTGTCACAGGGCACCACCAAGGAGAGTTCGGCTCCACCTTCTCTATTGTCCCCATCAGGTATTTCTATACATTAATAAGATCCCCTTGACTCATCTCTTCTTCAGGCTGAACAGTCCCAGCTTTTTCATTCTTTCCTTATATGACAGATGTTCCAAGCCCTGAATCATCTTCATGGCTCTTTGCCACTTCAGTATATCTGTGTCTCTCTTGTACTGGGAAGCCCAGCACTGGACACAGAGCTCCAGATGTGTTTCACCAGTGCTGAGTAGGAAGAATCAAAGGATCACCTCCCCCATGCAGGAAT
>NW_010547311.1:2008-14879 GCF_000687285.1 Phaethon lepturus
AGGAATGCAGACCTAAACATTTCCACCCTACAGGCAAATACAAAATCTCTCAGGTCTATACCTCATGAACTCTTAGCTGACCTCACAGTTTTGTAGCTTAGTTTATGATTTATGAACTGTATTGGCAGAGTATTTCTTATGAACAACTGTGAGGCATTCTACAATCTCATTACATGCTTTCTGATCAGAGCCCATCTTTTACCAGCATGTAAAAATGTAAATCCAAAAGGAAGGAGGCCTCTTTTTTCCCAGGAAAAATTCAAATTAGGTAACAATTGAGACCACGAGAAGTAGAGCTACACAGCCTTCCTCTGTATTCCTCCGTGTGTAATTAAAATTCTGTTAATTTTAAATAGGGTTTAAAACAGCTGATAAAGTAACAGAACGAACAGCTATAGCAAATACTCTTGCTCATCTTGACAGCATTTTTTTCCTTTATTTTTTACTATTGTTTCTCCTTTTACTTTTTTCTTTCTCTTTGTTTCTCCTTTTACTTTGTTCCTCCATTTTACATTTATTTCTCCTTATTTTACTTCTCACCCACCATTTGAATTCAATGCTCTGCCTGCTGCTCCTTGTTCTGAGCAATTTTGGATGCAATCCTCTGTCGGTTTGACACAGTAGAAATGCAGCAGGGGAACCTATTGACTTTTCAACATTGCTCTGAATAAGCTATTAAAAACGTTTCAAAAGTCTGGGTTTTGTTTGCAGACAAGATGGTGATTGTCCACAGATGCTGTAGCAATGCCTAAGAAGCAAGCAAGCCCAGCTGGACAGAGAATTTCACTTCTCATGAGTGCATAAGGACTACGTTGCTCTCCAAACACAGGCTGTCCTCACCTCTGAAGGTGTATGATCCTCTTCAGCTGCCCCCACACAGGGGGACTTCTAAATCTGCACTAGTCATAGCTGAAAGCCTGAGACCGTTGGGGCTGTTCAGCCTGGAGAAGTCTCCAGGGAGACCTTATTGCAGCCTTCCAGTACTTAAAGGGGGCTTCTAAGAAAGATGGAGACAGACTTTTTAGCAGGGCCTGTAGTGACAGGACAAGTGGTAATGGTTTTAAACTGATAGAGAGGGCAGATTTAGACTAGATATAAGGCAGAAATTTTTGACAATGAGGGTGGTGAACCACTGGCACAGGTTGCCCAGAGTGGTGGTAGATGCCCCATCCCTGGACCCATTCCAGGTCAGGTTGGACAGGACTCTGAGCAACCTGATCTAGTTGAAGATGTCCCTGCTCACTGCAGGGGGGTTGGACTAGATGGCCTTTGAAGGTCCCTTCCAACCCAAACTATTCTGTGATTCTGTGATTCTTTGATTCTATGCTGGTGGGAAATCAAAGGCATGTAGACTGTTATTCCTAATATTCGTTCCATTCCTGCAAACAGCAGCCTAGTTGGAGAACAAGACATAAATGACCTGGTGTAATCAAGCAGATTTTAATCCCAGCACTTCTCCTTCAGGTTTTGCTTTGTGCCACAGGATGGTATTTATTGCATAACTTCAAAGAGAGAGCTATGCATGGGGAATGTTTTGACCCTTTGAGTGCTGTGGTTTTGGCATTACCCTCTCTAGCAGTGCTGGTTTTTGGAAATAATTCCTGAAGTTGTTCATTTATGGACACCCTGAGTAAGGTAAGGCACAGATGTGTGGAGATAGCAAAGGATAGATGTTTTGTTTCTCTGACTTTTCTGATTTCTTAGGTCTGTTCAATGAGCAGTTTATTGGAAAGGGGCATTTTGATAAATCACTGAACATGGGGGTCACTGTTGATTTCTATCTTAAGTTGAAACAGACTGTACGTTTTGACAGTATTAAGAGAGGAAATGTCTGTGTTTTAATCAATATGGAAAGTGTTGAGATTTAAACTGCTATTCATGTTGCAAGTCACAGTCACCGAGTTACTGAGTGTGTTGAGTACTGTCATCTCATCCTTTTTCCAACCTAGAAGGGGAATTATGTTAAAACAAAAGGTGAGGAAGAGGAAGGATTTCTCACATTTTACCAGGTGTAGAAGAAATGCAGAGAGAGAGTATGGAACATCATCTTCATTCATCCATAATCACGGCTTGGTTCAAGTTTTCAGGTCTTCAGAGACTTTTGAAAATGAGGCTTCATGGGAGATGGGGTCCTGTAAAAACTCCACCACTTCATCTATATGTGCTGAACTACCGGTAAAATTTGGGTACAGACAACTGCAGCTACACAAAAAAGCTGTGGGTACCTGGACTGTCATGGCCACTTTCTTTTTTGGGTAGCAGATTTTGTTTGCTTTGAGTGGAGAAGAAAGAAGGAGGTGGAACTGGAGGGGGGAAACATTTTCTGTAGAAAAAAGTCTGGGCTTGGATGTTGCCCACCATTTTAAGCCACTCTTTGTGGATCTTCCATAAATAAAAAATAACTAAATAAGTAAAAAATAACTGAATAAGTAAAAAATAACTGAATAAGTAAAAAATAACTGAATAATTAAAAAATAAGTAAAAAAGATGAAATAACTGCCCTGCCTTCCTGCAATCCAACAGCAGGTGACCCTCCAGAGGATGGGTGCAAGTAGCTCCCCACGTCCCCTGGGTACAGCAGTGGCACCAGGCATCTGCGCAGGGAGCATGGTGGCTAAAGCCCAAGGGATAACTGGGCAGGACTAGTTAATGAAAAGCACCTACCACCTGGACTCCTGACAGGCTAGTTAAACACTATGGTTTGCATGCAGAGACAAAGCCCAGCACTGCACATTACCTCTAACAATTTATTTTTTTACATCTCTAAACATGCAAGAACTTAACCTGTAGGTTTATATTTTATAAGGTATTATAGTCCATAAATCTGAAATAATGGTTTTTACACACATATGTCTAGTGTAATGCTTTTACATTCAGTACATAAAGAATATTCACACTAAACCCCATTTTTTTAAAAAAGCAAGTAGTTCAAGTACCAGTTAAACAGTCACAGATACAGAACCATATGGAGTAACTTCTATTCTTAGAACCTGTCATGAAAGCAATATGCAATCTTATTTTACTGGATAAAATACTTGAAGTATTTATAATGTTTTGACATGACGTATGTCCTAACATTTGTTGGGGGTTTTTTTCAGCATTTTATTGAGTTGTTTTTTGGTTTTGGGTTTGTTGGGTTTTTTATGTGTGTGGAAAAACTGTAAAACCTGCCTGGACATTCAGCCAAAATAAAATAGTATTTATTTTTATTTTTCAGGATCTTTGCCACTGGTGATTAGTTAGAGAATATATTAGTTTAAATTACAGGATTTGGGGAGAAGAGCCTGCTATGGATTTTATAAAAAAACTCCCACTAGCTTTTGTAGAATTTATATAAGCAGGACAAAGGAAAAACACTTGACAGAATTAGCAATATTAAAACCATAAATGGATTTTTTGTTACTGTTGCAAGGGGGAGTGGTAATATAGACTTGTCTCTCTGGAGTGACTTGTCTCAAATGGTAGGTCACCTATTATTTACCATCTTCACAGCAAACCTCCAAACATCTGAATAACACAAAAAATTCTTGTTGCTAGGAGATTGGATGATAAATTGTCAGATATAAAAGGTGGTAAAAATTATTCTTTGTAAATTAATGCCCTTGACAAGGAATAATCAAAATCATTATTTATTTTGCCTTTGGTAATGGCCTGAAAGTAGATGAGGAAGAAAATAAGTTAAAATAGTTATTAATTATCTTAATCAGGAAATATTCATGATATAAGCAGAAGTTTCCAAGCACCTTTGTTAGAATGGTTAGCTCATGCACAACTTTTAATTTGCCTTTTGCGTTGTTGTCAGGGCCCTGAGGACATGCCCCATTGTTGGGGTTTGGCTCTGTGGGCTTAGGGACAGCTTTGGCAGTGGGCTGCCAGCCCTTGCATTGATGAGCAGTCAGGCACCTCAGTGGAGATCTGTCCCATTTCTTCTGGGAGCACCTTTAAGCTCAGCTTTCCCTGTCGGTCTCTGTTTGAGGTATTTTGCAGGTGGCTCCTTGATTTTGCCTCTGATTGGAACTGTTGACTTGTCATCCTGGCTTGATCTCAGACATGCTTCACCACAGTCGCCTTTTTCCCAACTTATATATTTCTTCTTTCACTGGATTGGGTGGATTATTGCGGTCCCAGCTTCTGAGCCTCTTGTCCCCTTACATTTGAGAGTTCTGGATAGTCTGGCTTTAATCATTCCAGAAAAAGACACACCATTAATTATAAATTTTAAAAGGCAGGACTGTGAGGCCTAGTATGTAACACAGAGGGAGGGTTTTTCTAGGGGTGACAGGAATTTTGATGCAAATTGCCTTTTCTTTCAGAGGAAATCATGGCACAGTGTTTGCTAGAGAGAAAATCTCATTTATTCAGATCTTGGCACTGGATAACTCATGGGTAATCACATCTCTTGAAAATTCAGAACAGTTGGGAGCTGACCAGATGGCAAAAGGAGTCTCTGTAGCCTGGCTCCTCACCGTGGCCTCTTTAGCTGGATTGGGAGATGTATGTATTTAGGATCTTTAATACAGACAAAAGACTGTCCTACATAGTTAGTTAACTCCACCCCAGCCAGAGCCAGTACACTATTTCTGCAGGAACAGTTTATATTGACTGTTTACACATGTCTTGTCAGTGCCCAACTTGATGTCCCCTGAAGCAGGAACCACACAAGGGTGAGTCTGGAGGGAAGAGGCAGGCACGGGCGAACACCACCTTCAAGCACACCCTGTGAGCTGGACACAGCAGGAGCTGCCTGAGGGAATCTCTACAACTGTCTGAAATTCCCACCCATAACAATGGGTCAAGCACTTAGTTGTGACGGTTCAATCACCAAGCTTCAAGCTGGTCCTTTGTCTCAAACCACTCCAATCATCCCTTTAGATGATAAGCTCCTAGACCACCCAGGGAATATATGACCCTGGTGTGCATGGGTGTGCATGCCTGCACAGCCCTGGTACCCAACTACATCACAATTATAACTAAAGAACTAACTTTATTTTCCCCCTTATGATTCATTTATAACTTAAATGCCATATTTCGTGCCACTGTTTGACCTTAAGATGCATTTACTTTTAGAGAGACGTGGGAGTACTGCAGTGGGGGTACCAGCTGAAAATTGATTCTACGCATGAAAATGCAATTCGGGAAACAGTTCATAGATATTTTATATTACGTGTATATTATGCGTTGTTGAAAGCTAGTGGAGATGTGTTCCACGTGAGCCTGGGATTGCTCATAAATCCGTTCTGTCTTGGCAGTTCTTCATACCCATCGATATGACATCCTTGCCTGGGGAAGCAACGCAGCACCCTGAGGTTAATGCCTGGTGGTTTACACCCGACATACATCCCTTCCTTCTCTTCTGTGCCCACAGCATGTGAAACAAGAAAGCTCCTGCAAGTGAGACATATATTTTCTTTTTTATTTCCTTCATGTAAATCCCCATCTGGCAAGGGTAGAGGCTCGATCCAGCATGTCACAATTATTTATTTGGCTGTCAGGAGTGCTGGCTGATCAGCAAATCGAGCAGACCGTGGTGTTGTGTGTGTGCGTCTGTGTGGAACATAAGACAAAGGGAGATGCAACTCACATTAGGTGAAAGTGATTTCTTAGGTACGGTTTAGCACCGTGTAAACATGATTGAATTGGCCCAGCTCCTTAGCATATGGCTGAAAATAAGTGTAGCTGGATATATACCCAGAAATATCCAGAAGATGCCGTCATGGTCTACAGAGCTGGAACAAGCTATACAGCTACAATGGAGTGAGTGGCATGTGGGAAGGTTTTTGACTCCTTGTCGCCAAAAAATATTTCAGTACCAGTAAGAGATGCATAAAGACATTCATGCTTTCCCTGAAAAAGATCTTAAGCACTGTAAAACAAAAAAAATTCCTGTCTGAGAGAAACTTTTAGGTTTCTGAATGCCAAGTGAGTGATTTCTTTTCCAGTGGTTGCTTTAAGAAATACAGGAAATACTTTACGAAGTGTACTGGTAAAAGTAGGCTGGAGATATTTACACAGAATTAATGAACTGCAAATAGTGGTTCACTGTGTGGAAGGAAACAAGTTGGTTTTTAATAATACTTAATAATACAGTCTAATGCTGTGATTGACAAAACTCTTTTTTTAAAATACAGAAAACTATCCAGTTGCATTCAAGATAGTGTGTTTTTTTCTTAGAAACAGAACTTTTGTTCTGAGAAAAAAGTTTCAGTCAAAAACTTCTTTTTTTTTTTTTTTTTAGTTTTCCAAATTATTTGACATATTCACTTTCCTTAAAGCCTCTGAGAAATAAATGAAATTATTGAAAATTAAACATCAGTATCATTTATCACAAATGGCATTTGGTAAACAGAAAATGTTCAAGATAATTTCCAAAACATTTTCAGCTATTTGTGTAAATTCATATGAGGAAAAAAAAGAAAAGAAGAATAAAGCTAAGAATAATGTGTCTCTTAAGCCCCAGAATTCTTAATGAAGGTGATATTTTACATTTTGGCTGGCTCCGCAGGGTGTGGACTGCATGAGTTACAGATTTACTCTATCAGTTCTTCTGTAAGCTTCTTGATATGGAAAATGACCATATAGATAATTTAACCTTCCTGGTCTTCTTTCTCTTGCACATCACTCTAAATATTTAGCAGACACTTTGTAACAACAACAAAAATTCTTCCTCATGGATAAACCCTCTGTTTCTTTAATCTGTTACCTTTCTACCAAACTCTCACTAACTATGGGAGTTTGTGTTAGCAACATATTTTTTGTGTTGCATTCTTACTTCCAATCCTATTTGTTTTAACAAACCGAAGCCTGTTTGGACAAGCATAGTTTAGTCTATAGTTACTATGAAATTACTTAAGGAAATACTAAATAAAAATTCATTTTTTTAAAAAAAAACACATATCAGAATTTATGCAAATAAATCTTTAGTAAATTTTCTTAAGTGCATTCCAGGTTTATAAACTCCATTGAAATCTTACCTTATTCCTGTGTAGAGTTTAGGCTTTTTTTTTTTTTTTTTAAAATCTGGGTGAGCGAGATTTATTCCATAAGAAGCATCTCCTATAAAATACAGAAATTTTACATATGGAAAATTATGCTGAGAGAAGGAACAGTGCTCTTTATTTGCCCCACTGGGCATTTGTTAAAAAATAAATGAAAAAAGCTGGTCATGAGTCAGTGTGTAGGCTTTTTAATTTCTTTAAAAGGATTTAGTAAAACCACAAGGCAAATAAAGAACAATTTGAGATGACATTTTAGCATCTTTCAACCATGAGTGGGAAAAAGGCAAAGGTTATGTTTTGAGAAAATTTGTCTCTAATTCTCATAGAAATGTATAATCAAACCACTTGCTGTTGTCAGAAATCTGCTACACTTCATTGATGCTGTAGTTTTCATTAGGTGTTAAAACATTACTTATAGGCAAAACAGTACTGTCTTCTGTGAACTAGCTTCCTGGATGAGAGAAAATTTAGCTTAAATATTCTTTATTTGAAACACACGAACATGATGCCAGGGTAAAATCCAAATCTTAAGAGTTCACTGTAGGGAATCAGTAGTTCCTCTACATTATTTTACACCAGCAGACAATAGATAACATAATATTATCCAAAACAGAACAAGTTTTCCAATCCATATTTTGTGTGAGAGAGATCTTTCACTGAAGCCAGGTACAAAAGTGAGAGTTTTTTGATAACCTTGGGATTCTGTCCTGATCTTCCCTGTGTTGCATGTGTTGGAAAAGTATTAGGAATGTTTGTCATTAAAGGATTTGTATGGCTTGGGACATCTTGGGAGGATAAAGTTGATGATTAGAGAATAACAAGTGTATGCTTTTAATATGATAAATAATCTCATGGTTTAGAAGTCTTCATTTTGACAACTTCTCACTCAAATTTCATAAATACTCAAACTGCCTGTGACATAAACTGGGCCATTTTTATTTAGGAACTTCTCAGATTTGAATGCAGAAAATTTAATCTAACCTCAAATTTATTACCTGAGCACTTTCTCAGTGCTGGCAATCTTACCTCCTGTACCTTGTTCTCAGGAGAATACTAACTAACTTGGTAACATCTACAAAATGACTTGAAGATGGAAAGTGCTATACAAGTGCTAGCTACTTATATTATTGGACTATATTGAGAAACTTAATTTTTGAGGGAGAAACATGAATTGTGAGGAAAGTGGTTAAGTTTTAATGCAAAGAGTAGGAGAATTAATGTAATTCTGAATTTTTAAAACTATCTTTTTATGCATTTCCCATTATGATCCTACAGGGTATGTTTTTAATGTCCATCTGATTTTACATCACTGCCACTCAAATGACTTACTACTATTATTTGTGTCACTACAGTGTTGTGTCTTATTGCTGTAACAGGATCCCACTGTCGGACACTGCAGCTGAAGGGTTTTCTCTGACCCAGAGAACTTGTATATGAATAGTTCAATAGCTATAAAATGGGAGACATCGGAGAGATGCGGGTGGATTTGAAACAAAAGCAACCTTGGTGGACATGCTAGCTGTAGCTTATCAAAAGAGCTACTCATATGATCTAGTTACCTTGACTCCTTTTTCTGGTCCATGGGAGAAAGAGATGTCTCTTGGCAGGCAACTAGACTGACTTGTTTTACAAGTTGTCCTCAAAATAAAGCAGATCATGCCCTTGAAATGCTTTTCTCTCCATTGACTCCAAAGGGAGTCTGGCTTTGTGTCTAGCCCCTGTCAAAATATCTTGCAAACATCTGGCTAAGGACAGTTTGAAGGAAGACTGTAAGAAGGATAAGTAGTCCTGAGAATGTTTAGAAGCTCTGGAATGATTCTTGATTTGCACTACTGTAAATTGAATCAAACTGAGGCTGATTATACACAAGAACCATAAAACTGAGCAGTGATTATATAGCAATCTAGGGCTCTGACTGTGTGACATGTTTAACTCTGAGTATTAGTCACTATAAGTAGCTTTGATAGAAACGACTCATAAAAGCCATACAGCTGGTGCGTTAATTTATTTTATTCCAAACTCACATTGCTTATGGGTTTGTTTTCCGTCAGGTTTTTTTAATGATTTTCCAGGAAAGAGGAACTATCCCAAAGTGTAAGCCTAAGCCATTCGTGGCTATAGGTTCATAAGATGGACATCTTACCAGAAGATGTTTTGGTATTCTTACCTAGTTTCAGGATATCCCAGTCCTAATTTCAGATTGTGCTAGCCTTGCCCCACCAGACATGAAGAGAAATTTTCTTCCGAGGCAAATCCAGCTGCTGTGATCTACTTCACAATCATTAGCTTGCTTTTCTGTATATCAGTGTTTCCTGTTTTGTTGGTTCTTTGAATGAAGATTATAAATGAGGCATGATGGAAGAGTGATGCCACCAGAGGCCAGAAGGCTGAGAAAAAGAATTACAACATTCCTGCTGCTGACAGCCTTTTGATATTTTCTACTTTCCTATTTTTACTAGAAGTGCTTGAGCTGCTGTTTCAGCATCTAAGGGTTCCCTAATACAAATCTCAGGAGTTTTCAAAAGGGGTTTCATTAGAGTTAAATGTCTTTGATTCTCCTGCTTATACCTCTGATTTGTCATAGGAGACTTGAACAGTTACATGGGCTGGGGGATCTGTTGCCTAAGCAGTCACATCAGTATGTACTCTGAATGACTGCAGGAATCAAGAGAAAGAAATGTCTGGAGGAAATAAGAGGTGTTCTTCTATCAGACTTTGATCATAGATGACGGTAAAGCTTTCAAGCAGTACTGAATGTCACAGCATTTGCTACGATGATGATTCAAGCTAGGGTCTGTGCCTTGAATAAAGTGTATTGTCCTTGTGGTTTGGTGGCAAACTCTTAATCCAGTTTGATTCACTCCCAGTTGGTTACTCTCCATCTTCTTCTGCCTTTTCTAGGTTGTTGTCATCAGCTGTAGAATATGTTGAAGCACATGACAGCAAGGACTCAACAAGTGGTCACTATTTAAAAATCCTTTGTATCTACCCATAAATCAGTCTTCCATATTTTGAAGGCGAATAAATTTATTCAGAGCATGCAAAGACAGAGTTACTCTTTTTCCAGCTAACTTCAGAGTGTTCCTGTCATGCAGGAGAGGAAGTCTGAAAATCTGTTTTAGAACATTTAACTTTAAGGTCTCCAGAGACGAGATGATTCTTCATGTCACTACTTGACTTTCTGTTCAAGATTTACAGTCCTGAGAGACTTAAGCATCCTCAGCAAGACTCTTTGCTGTTGCTTACTGAAACTTTTCTGTCGTACTCAGTATGACAAGGTCTACATCCTAAGTATAATTTTCCTTGCTGTAAAAGAGAGTCAGCTGTGAAACTCATACTCTAAAGAAAGTACACTGACTAAAAGGACCTGAGCTCTTTTATTAGTACTCTTCCAAAGAAATATAATCAGGCTGGCATGGATTGAGCATTTGTCCTGTTGAGCACGACAACCAAGACAAAGCTAACACATGCCAATTTCTAGTGCTGGTTGACACAAGATTTCCTCTGAAAATGGAAATGAGCAAATGTGGCTCATTGTGTGTATTTCCCAAGCCAATTCCTTGCCCTCAGGAAAAGTAGGACATAAAAAGTAGTGCATTATTTGTACAATCGCTGCATTTGTGCTCACATGGACATAGGATGAAATCAGAGCTATGTCTCTGGGTCTTGTAGCTTATTCAAATCAACAGTGCCCCAAATGTTGACTCAACGGGTGCTAATTTACACAAATGTGTCAACACATATCTCCATCCTCTTCTCTGAGTCTGGGGTCCTATCTGCCAAGTAGAAGACTCTTATCCTGCTGGTTTATCACATATGAAATGGGTGCCCACAGTGGAGGATCAAGGGGTTCACAAGCTTCCTCGTTATTTTTCCAGTCCTTTTTCCAGTCACCTTCCTGGATATTCATCTGCTGTCAAGGTCACAAAGTTGCACAGAGAAGAAGCCTTCACTTCAGAAACCGGTGTTTCTGCATACAACACCTGGCACAGCGTCCCTTCTAGGTCCAGGGTGTGTTGCCAAGGGACAACGCAGTGCAATAAGCCTTAGTCGTTCCTTTCCCTCTTCCTCTCGTTTGCATGGCCTGATTAGGGTTAAGATGAATTGCATAACCTGCATGGGAAACCAGCTTTTTTCCTAATCCCTGGTGCGGGGATAGTGCCAGAGGGGTTCTCAGGAAGGCAGGGGACTGGGCAGGTGGAGCAGGAAAGGGACAGAGCTCCTGCATGGGGCGCTCGCTCCACCCTTCTCAGCTTTCGAGGAGAGAGGATCGCCACTCCAGGGAAGAGCAAGAACAGCGCAGAGCTGTGCCTAACATGGATGGCCCCATTCCTGAATTTCCCTGTGAAGACTTACTGCTGAGCCTTTGGCACTTCACTGCAATGACTAATGCACATAATACAGCAAGACTGGAAATATTGTCCCCGGGCGACTGAGGTAACAGCAGAGGGCACTCCGTGATTCTCAATCTTTCACCTTTCAGCACGCCCTGCGCACCCGGACACCGCTGTGTAATTGGAGTAGAACTGCTCCTGGGGTAGAGGATTTATAAAAGCATAATTCCTAATTTATTACTGCACATGTTGAGGTAGAGTTTTTCAGTGGGGGGCTCAGATCCTATCAAACAATTTCCATCAGCAGTAGAGGGGGAGTCACACAAATGAATCCCACGGTGCGTTAAAAACACTGTTGTTTCTGCTTCTAACCACTGCACGCTTTCCTGTTTATTTTTCCTGCGTTGTATCAAAATCTGCTGTAATGCAAATCTGGCCATTCTGTTATTTGTGTTTAGCAGCAGGATCTCCAGGTTAGTTCCCTGCTTGATGCTTTACGTTAATCCACTTTCTGGTTGGAAAAGATGTGAAATTTACTCAAGAATGAAATTGTATTCCACATCGTTACACTGTTCTCATTAAATCTATTATTTCCACATCATCGCCCAAGAAAATACCCGATGCGAGAATCCTCCGAGAGTTCACTTCCCTAATTCACAGGACAATTACAAAATTGTTTTTTCCACAGTGGGAAATGTTGACTGCTGGGTCACTTAAATTCTTGCAGTGCCAGCTAATAAAAAAGAGCACTATTCCTCCTTGCAGAACTAGAATGCAGCAATACAGCCAGAGGATATGAAAGAGCTTTAATCTGACTTTTTCCTTTGTTTTGTTGTTTAATTTGCATTATTTTGGAACAAAATAGGTTTTCTGGGATAAAAAATCAGATTTATTTGTGGGTTTTTTTCAAGATTGCTGTTTTTGTGTTAAATGAAACAAATTTGTTTTTAAATTAAGCATCCCATTTGTGTAAGCAGACTGCAGTGTAACACAGATCAAGTACAATCTCCCAAAACTATTTTATTCTGGCATCCTCCTGATAGAAAAGTAAACCTCATATAATAATTTTTAAGAGCATATTCACACATGTAAAAGCTTTAACAGCAAACTTATGGGATTTCCTCTATCCACATCCTCTTTCATTCTGTGCTAGTCATGAAACCATGCACAGAAACATTTTTCTGCCTGTCACAAAGACTGGAGTATTTTTGTCAGTATTGAAAATGGCTGAGTAGTGCCTCCACACAGAGCTGAAGGAACCTCACCCCAAGCAGCTGTGTGGACTACAGGCTAATCTGTGTTATTCTGAGCAGGGACACGATCAGCAAACCCACTTACAGATCCAGAGAAAGTAAATGGTAAAATCTAGTTTGTTGCTTTGGGTGAAGAGTCAGGGCAGCTTTGAGGATTTTGGACACCTCACTTTAAACTGCCCATGTCCAAGGTTGTGCTGGAAAAGTATAATCTGCCTCCAAGGTATATTGACCTGAATACATAATTGCCATGAGACAGTGTCGTGGTTTAGCCCCAGTCGGCAACTAA
>NW_010547312.1:0-278 GCF_000687285.1 Phaethon lepturus
ATTTATCATGGGTAGGTTTACACAGCACTGAGCCTGCTGGCAGCAGATGGAGTTCAGCTATCTCCAAGGGGAAAAGAGATTCTCGCTCAGGAGTTGGCAGGGCTCATTGAGAAGGCTTTAAACTAGGTTCGATGAACCTAGGGGTGACATGCCAGTGCTGGGGGTGAAATCGATAGTCCAGCTCAAATGCATCTACACCAATGCACGCAGCATGGGCAGCAAACAGGAGGAGCTGGAAGCCATTGTGCAGCGGGACAGCTATGATGTAGTTGCCATCA
>NW_010547313.1:0-2606 GCF_000687285.1 Phaethon lepturus
CCGAAAACCCCAACGGCGAGCTCCTGTCCTCGGTGTACAACGAGCCGTACTCCACACACAGCTCCCAGCATCACCCTGCAGCTCCCCCGCCACACCTGGACCTGAGCAGTGTAAGGGGACCGGGACGCGGTGGGGCTGCCCTCCTGCCTGGGGAGGGTTGAGCAGCAGAGGAGCTGGTGCACGGTTCGCACTTTCCTTACGGTGCTGCTTGCAGCAATAGCGGTCCTGGCAGGTGCTCCAGGGCAGGCGTGAAACCCGTTTCCATTTGAAAACGGAGGTGAGGTTAAACACAGCAAATGGAGCAACGTCTCTGGGAGCCCTGAGGTACTGGGCACTAATTCCTGAGGCAACACGAGCACCAGCGCTCTGCAAGTACGAGTGCTATTACCTCATAGGACACAGCCTCTTCTTCTGAGGGCTTTCCAGCACGTGTCTATCACTGGTTTGGTGTGTGATGGCACATGTCCCTCCCCGCAGCCTCTGTGAGCATGCATCTCGCCCAGGGAAGGCCCCTTGCTAGCACAGATGGGGGTCAGCCCCGCCATCCCTCACGGCTGAGCAGCGTTTGGGACTTGAATTGCAGAGATTCCCCACTCCGATCCCTCCTAGGCATGAATTACAAGTAGGGAACAACATGTCACGTTCCTCTTTCAATTCTGCCTTTTAGCTGAACAGATGGAGCTTGGTGGGAAGTCAGCCCTCGACAGCTTCCAGCTCCCTGGAGAAGCCAGCCGTGTCCCGGTCCCCCTCGTACGCCGACCCCTATACGCCCGGCTCCCCCGGCGCTCGCAGCATGGCAGGCTCCAGCGTCCTGGAAGAGGTACCCTGCGCGTTTGCTGGTGGTTACGGCCCTGACTCAGCACACAGGCTTTTGGCTCCAGAAATCGTGCCTCGGGCCATTTCTTTTCCTGCTGTCTGCCTGAGCCTGAGCAGGGTGTGGGAACAGGAGGCTGGCATTTCAGGGTGGGGTAGAGCACAGCATAGTTCTCCGTTTTTTCAAGCCAGGACAGAGTCAGAGGGGAACAGGTTTCCCCTGTCTTATCACTGGATGCCAGCGTCACAACAATCCCAGGAAGAGCCAGAAATTGCAAAACAAAGGCAGAGACTGTGATGTGACCCAGTCTGCAGAAACTACGGATGAGTCAGACACAGAGACCACTTGTATCCATCCCCAAAATTCCAGCTGTGATAACTGAGGGCCTATTAAAGGCTACGTTTCTAGTTTTGCACATCTCTTGGGAAAAGACTATTTCTGAGTCTGTGGCTGGCATCCCCCATACTGCTGAAGTCCTCCCTTCCCTTGGAGGGTTCTTCCCGACTGCTCTCTGTCCTTCCTTGTCCCCTGAGCTCACAGTACATTTCATCCTGCTACCTTCGCATCTGGACAACTTCCACTACCTCTGTGGGTCATTGTGAGGGACCTGCAGCCATTCTTCCTTTCCCATCTAAGGCCTTCAGGATTGGAATGTAGTAGAATTTGCAGGGCAGGCAGAAAACCTTGGTTTGCCTACATCTGTTCGTAGCAGGGGTGGCTTACAGGTGGGAAGGAGCCAGCCAGTGTTCCCCAACTCTCCGTTGCAGGTATCAAATCTAGAGTTTGTTTTGGTTAAGTTCCTGCAGTGTCACGGACAGAGGGGTTCAGCACAGGTGAACGGATGCCCAGCCCTCCCGGCACCCCAGCATCTCTCTCCGCAGAAGAGGAACTGCAAGCCCCTGCCCAGCAGTCACTGCAGAGAGCTGCCTGCGGCTCCCAGTTACAGCGCACCCAGCACCTCATGCCACCTCCAGCTGCGGTCTCCTGCTGATGTTTCTTATCTTGAAGATGTGAGTTTGTAAATGCAGTGCTAGTGCACTGGGGGTGCCAGGGTCCCAGCTTGCCTTTCTCCAGGCTGGAAGAGTGGTCAGTCAGTGCAGGGGTCTGAGCCCTTGGCTCTGTGACGGGGTGCATTGGGGAGCAGGGATGGGGGAACCAAGAGACGGCCGATTCCTGGTGTGCGGTATCCCCGGATTGCAGTGCTAAGGCACCCTCGTCAGTGAGTCTCTTTCTTTTCAGGTCTCTTCTCTGCGAGAGGAACATCTGGGCCCTTCATTGCAGCCACCAGGTGAGACTCTTGGGAAGCTGCTTGAGTGCTGCAGCCCACCCCGCCTCGCCGGTGTCTGTCTCCATAAGCGTCATTCAAAGCGGGGCTGAGAGGGAGCGTCTCATGCATGCCCTTCCTTCCTCCGGCTTCCCCATGGTGAGACCGAGTCTGTCCCCCTGCCCCTTGCCCGCTCCTGTCCGGTGGAGGCCATTGCCTTGGCTTCCACTCGCTGCCCACCGGCTCTGGCCACCCATCACACGTGGGGGCTTCTGGTTTGTTCTATGGTGCACTTGCAGCTTCCCCTGCTCTGCCCAGATCTAGTTGCCTCTGGGCTGCGATTTTGCTGACCCTCGTGTGTTCTCTCTGCTGGCGAAGGAGAAGGCAGCCGCTGGGTTGCTCGTGAGCTCTCTGAGCGATCTGGTCTGTTTTCCTGCAGATGGGAATTTCGGCACTTACGACCTGCCGGAGGCCAGCTGCCCACACCGCGACTCCGCAGCCTACCACGACTATGCCGAGCTCCAGAGC
>NW_010547313.1:2827-7607 GCF_000687285.1 Phaethon lepturus
CCGCACCTCCGACTCCTACCACGACTATGCCGAGCTCCAGAGCTTCCAGAGCGACTGCAGCTACGACAACCTGTGGGAAGCTGAAGCGAGGGAGCCGGGCACCCCGCACGCCTCCTCAGCTCCTGGCCAACAGTTTTACCAGGCCTGAGGGAAGTCCTCCGCAGCCAGGCACAGAACGGCCCTGGGCTCTCTTCTCGCTGGGCTTCCCTCAGGGTGGGGAGCCTGGGGCGTACAAAGCAAAGGGAAGGGCCTTGCTCTGTGAACGGCTGCCTGTGGGAAGCTGAAGCGAGGGAGCCGGGCACCCCGCACGCCTCCTCAGCTCCTGGCCAACAGTTTTACCAGGCCTGAGGGAAGTCCTCCGCAGCCAGGCACAGAACGGCCCTGGGCTCTCTTCTCGCTGGGCTTCCCTCAGGGTGGGGAGCCTGGGGCGTACAAAGCAAAGGGAAGGGCCTTGCTCTGTGAACGGCTGGTTCCCTTGTCCTGGCAGGTCTGGAGTTCAAACTTCTCCCCTAAATCTGAGGATGGGGGTAAAGCACAAGCCTCTGTGGACACGGAGGAGCAGAGTGAGTGCCGTGCTAAGGAGCACGCTCTGCGGCTGCCCCAGCTCGGGGAGCCCTGGCTAGGGAACAGCATTGCCCCCCTGAAAATAAAAGGAAGAACAAAAAGCTGCTCAGGCTCCCTCAGATAAAAGGGGCTGGGTCTTCAGATGGAGCAGTCACTCAAAGGCCAAAGAAAAGGGCTGGTTGTTGGCAGGGTTAGTTTGATAATTTTCCTTTTTACCAGAGCCCTCAGGCTGGTCACTTTGAGGATCCACTGACCCTGAGAACAGCAAATAAGGCAAACCTTCCCCCCTTGAGCACTGAAGTCTGCAAAGATGCATGAGACATACCCCATCACGGTATACAAGGTTGGTAGCAATTGCTGTGCTCACAGGATTGTCTTCCTGCAAGATCAGAGTTACCTGACAAAGATGGAGGAAAAAATCCAGATCTGGGCAGAATGGGATGTTCTTTCCAGTTTATGCAAAAAATTCTTGCCTGACAGTGCTGGCTCCAAACCATGGTGGTGACCTGCAATATTATGAGCCTGACACCTTGGCAGATGGAATCAAGGAATGTGCTGCCAGCAAATATGTCAAGTGGCTTGTGTTTACCAAGGTCTTCCCTGGAAAGGATGCCCTAGATTCCTCTTACGGGACTACATCCTTTCCTCCCACCCCTCTGCACATTACTGGATGCGCACTAAATGCTGTCTATGAATATCTAGGCAGGGAGGGAAGGAAGAAAATTCGCTATGAGCCAAACTCCAGTACAGCCATAATAGTCCAGTGATCAGAGCAATGCCGGTGTGGGCTGCAACCTCTCTCTTCCCCCCCTCCAGAGCAGCAGCAAGACCAGGACATAAACAACAAGGGACAGAGTCTCAGTGCTATCGTTTTCCAGCCTCTTAGGCCAGATCCTTTAGCACATATAAGGTCAGCAGCAAATCCAAATCTTTTTACCTGAGGCTCTAAATTCTTAACCTTTGTTCCCTAAAGAGGCTGCAAACCAAACATAGTAACAAAACCTCTGTTTTTGTTCTTTCACTGGTGCAAACAAAACAATCCAGGAGCTCTTTGTACTTGAATATCTATGTATTACATTGTACTTGGTTGTTTTTTAGAAGGTATTCAACAAAGTTTACATGCAAGGTTTGAGTGGATTATATGTATTTAACGTGTAAATGTGGGAGAGTTGAAGATCTATTTAATTTTCTAGCTGTGGATGACGTTCAGTACTGTAGAATGGGCAGCTGTCTGCCCATCGTGTGTGTGTTGGTTTGGGTCTTCTCGCTGTTATTGTTTTGTTTTGGGTTTGCTTTCATTTTGGGAAGATTTGTGTCTAGTCACCCCAAAAGGATCTATTTATTCAGAACAAAATTGCACTAGGGAACACCAGAAGCACATAGTATGCTGGGAGGCAGCCATGCTCATGAGCTCCTATGAACACATTGACTTTGAAGGTGGTCACCATCACCTTTAGAATTGGGTTTGAACAGTGATATCTGCAATGTACCGAAAGGCAAAAGCCCCTCCCTATTGCTGCAAAAGTTCCCTGGTGGATTTCTGTGAGACTGGACAATTGCAATACACATTCTTCTGGAATGCTTTTCTTCTCTCTTTCTTTGCCATCATCTGGTTTAATGGATGGAATTTAATGGAATTTTTGTCCGTCGCTGCTGCCCTTTCCAAAGCCCTTCCTCCCTTGAGGACTTTCTGGCCCTGGGTCTAGGAGGATTTCCAGAGTGCTGACTGTCTCTAGTTCAGGTCAGGCACTCATCAACACCTAATCCTAGAGCAAAGTCTCCCCTGCGTTTGTCAGGCAACAAGACCTGGCTAGAGTTTTAATGCCAAAGCTAATCAGACTTTGCTTCAGCCCTGCGTTCTGGGGGTCTTGGAGAGATGCTCCAGTGGCTCCAGTCAGTGACTCTAAATGGCTCCATGTACTCATGCGGCTGGGAACGCCCATGCCATGCTGTGACTCGAGATGGTCTGTGCTGTCTGCTCTCCAGCCCGGGGGAAACCTGGGTGAACCGAGTGGGACGCACTGGCCAGCCCAAGCGCTCGGGTCAGATATGGAGCTGAGTGCTCCATGGGCTGTCAGATAGTGCAGGGTTTGGCTCTGCCTTTGCCATTTTGTCAGCCTGACCTCACTCTGTGGCAGCTGCTTTCTAACAAAGCCAGTTGGGAAGGCGAGCTGGCCACAGCACAGGCTTGCTTGGCAAGGAAGTATCATCCTGGTGAGTGGGCTGAGGACTGCATCCAGATGCCTGCAGGCCACTTCTGTCCCTGCATCTCTCTGGGCAGAGAACCAGGTGTCCCGGCTGCCTCTGCAGAGTTATTCTGCAGAGGAGACCAGCGAGGAACTGGATGTGGCCCTTCGTTTAAGGTTCAGTCATCTCTCAGGGCTGGGAGCAGCAGGGCAGGCACAGGGCTTGCCCTCCCGAGCACACTGCTCTGTGCGAGACGGCAGCCCACGGCAGTGGGTGCTGGAAGGCACGAACGCTGGGAAAGGTGGCGGGTGTTTGTGCCACAGCCAGAGGTGCTCAGGAAACTGAATCACCGGGCAAGAGGCAGATGTGTCGGCCGCAGAAGCCTGGTGTGTCCGTCTCCTGGTGAGCAGCTCCCACGCTGTGATGTGCGATCGCGTTGACGGGTGACAGCTACACAAGTGTGCACGGGGCCACCGCTACCAAGGTGCCAGAGGCTGGTTTCAAAATGCTGCAGAGACATGACACAGCTTCTAAAGCAATTTTAGGCCTGCTCCCAGAGTAGCAACTTTCCTGCCTGGCTACATCTGGGCTAAATTTGTCACTCTTTCAAATGCTGCCCTTTCAACATGCCGGCTGCTCATTTCTCACGCTTCCAGCACGCCTTTGTGCGCAGCTGCCGTGGTCTGTTTGGTTCTTATTTCGGGTCCTGAACTCCATCTCTGCGTTTGTGCGTCTATGCCTGAGTTATTGCCTTGATCCTGCGTTACTTCTGGGGCAGAGTGTAGCTACTGCTACCCCGCACAGGACATAGCATTTCGGGATGAAATGCGAGCGTGCTCTTAGCAAACAGGGACTTGCAGCGAGAGGGAGCGGGGCTGCGGGCATACACAGGACCTGAGTATCCCATCCCTGAATGCTGCTGTCCGGTTGACCGCTACAGCCCTGCTGCGTCTTTGCCGCTACCCTGTAGCAATTAAGGACTGTAATAACAAGCTGCCGCTGATGGTTACACAGCCCCTGCCATACGAGCAGCGAAAGGAGCCTTACACCCTTGCCCAGCTGGGTTTAGCTCCCATAGAAGAAGCACTTCTTCCTGCTCTCCCTCCATCTGTCCCTACTTGGACAGTTGTGCAGCGTTGTTAGGCTAGTATAGTTAATGCAGAGCAATTTATGTGGGTGTACAAGCCCTAAAGTATTACCAAACCAGCCCCCATAAGCATCAGCTTGGTCAAGACCCAGACCCAAGCTCCTCAGCACAGCCTGGTTTCCCCGTTGTGCTGGCCGTTGGTTTTCCCCGGATGGTTTCCTACCCAGATGCTGACCCGGACGGCTCCATCGCAGGTGGGAACAGGGCTGTGGTTGCGAGCTCTGTTCACGGACGCCTGCCTTGTGACCGTGAAAACCCCCACTCTCTTGCTTTCACTCCAACACATTTCTCAGTAGATTCAGGATTTAAAAACAGAAGGTTTACTCGAAGTGACACTAGATGTCTCAGTGCAGGTTGCATTAAAATGGAAACTGTAGTACCTGTAAACACACAACATACATACCTCTGATTTCCTGAAAAACCTTATTCACCCTTCACAGCCTGGCTGCAGCAGAAATACGGTCTGAACCGAGTCGCCCGCAAACTGCAGGCCCAGCGCTCTGGAGCTTCCAGCAAGCCTGCACACATCCCGCTGCTCAGCGTGGTCACAGGATAGCTGCGTCTTTCCTCACAGAGGCAGAGGAAAGGCATGAGGTGACACTAGCTGCCAACAATTCACTCTCTGACAAACGATCTCTCCACCCCCCCACTCCCTCCAAGTGCTGAAAGTCCTGAACCGGGTCCCCCCTTTCTAAAACCATAGCTGGAAAACGGGCGCAGGTATCCAAACACCACGGGCTGCTGTATTTCTCTCTGCCTTCTGATTTCCAAGCCACAATTTCAAACTGCTTTTGCTCAAAGAATAAACAGCAGAGAGAGGCGTTTTTAGAAAAGAAAGCGGAGCCTGTGACCGCTGCTTTGGCACCAGGAGTTTGGAGAAAA
>NW_010547313.1:7646-8065 GCF_000687285.1 Phaethon lepturus
CCGCGGGGGCCCCCCGGGCCGGCTCCCGCGCCTCCACTGCCCGCGGCTCGCCAGTCTTTTGACTGTATTTACAAAGACGCTTGAGGTTTGGGAATTCCTCGGGGAGCGCTTCGCATGAGCGTGTCTCTTCCTGTCGGCTGCCTGTGAGCCTGAAACCGCAGCTGAGGTCGGGGAAGGACCCGCTGGGCAAACCTGCTCCCTGCTCCCGCTTGGAAAACCCAGCCGCCGCCCTTGCAGAGCCCTCGGCCCCCCGAGGAACTGAAGATGTGCAGGACTTGCTCCAGTCTGCGATGAGCAACTCCCTCACTGCCCTGTGGGTGGGGGAATCCACCAAAATATGTCACGCGTGCGCGGCCGGCGGGCTGAGGCGACGGGCGCGTGCGTCAGCCTGGATGAGGCGTCCCTGCTCCCTCTGCTCC
>NW_010547314.1:0-14823 GCF_000687285.1 Phaethon lepturus
GGCCGTCCCCGTGGAGGCCGGTGGAAAACGCTTCATTTTTTAAAAATATTTTTTGACATCGTTTTTATTTATCTCTTCCCCCTTGGGCACGGGGACGCTCGCCACGGGCTGCACTGCCTGGTGAATGTGCCCTCCTCAGCCGCTGGCCTTAGCGACCGTACACGTGTGCTCTCTGAAAACCCTGATTTAAGCCAAATGTTTTGACTTTCCGTACAACTGCACACAATTTTGAGGCTGTCGGATAGTTGTAAGAACCCAAGTGTGCCTGGCTGTGAATTACTCGGGCTGTCTCTTCTGGAAGTATGGCCTGGTTTATTTTTTTGTAAAGATTGCATCAAAATAAATACACGTGCTTGCAATTTGCCAATTGAAAGCACAGATTTTTTTTTAGGGCAGATCGTTAAATACCTGTTACGTTACGATAGGAACAAATATTCTCATGAGCCATGGCACCAGATAATGGAAAGCAGGTAATGGCCAACTTTTTCAAGCGTTCGATGGTTTGATAAAGGATTTGTGGTACATTGAGAACCTGTTTTCTGTACGAGGCCGAGCATGTGTTCCTCAGCGCTATGGATAGTGTATTAACCTGGTAGCCAAGGGCCTCGCCCAATGCCTGTGAAAGGTAAACGTGATCATGGACGAGGGGAACACACCAGCATCATACTTTGCTGATAATGGTGACATTACGCCATCTCTTATGGAAAGGCTTATATTATTTTTTGCTTTTACAGAATTCTTAATTTACTTTTATATGTTAAAGTTTTTCTATGTTTTTATGTGTGTATTTAATGGTGGGTGCACCTTTCTTGGCATGGCGGTTAACAGTTGCACAGTGAACTGCAAACTTGGTATAAATTACTTAGTAATGAAAAACTTAATCATTGGCTGATCAGAATTTTAATCTCGAGGTTGCTGAAGGAAATCTGTCTGTAGTGATAAAGATACCTTGTTTTGCAGTCTTTCTGTAAAAAAACACCATTATCTTTAAGGTGTTAGACAAGATTTAGCTTCTGAATTAAACAGTAAATAGTATTTACAGCATTAAAGATAAAGGCCATCAGGTTTTAAAATAGCTAATTTGAATTGTCATGACAATTTTATCTAGCCTTCTTTCTCAAGTTCAGTTATATGCAATTACAGGAAAAAAAATCCACATGTTTTCTAATTGAAAAGAGGCACCATTATTAATACAAATAAATAAAAGTACAAATATGTGAATTGTGATGTTTTGCTACATAATGGCATATATGGCAAAAAAAAAAAACCCTTGTATAAGAAACCAGGTTAGTTTTCAGTAATTGGTATGGTACAAATGCATTATCAACTTTCTCCTGGGAATAAATTCTGTGTTCAGGCTCAATGATATAATTCCATCTCGATGACTTATAAGAGAAACAGATTTTTATTCTGTACTTATTACTAATGCATAAGAACCTCCAGATAATCCAGTTCTCACGTTTGCCTTCTGTCAGTTTACGATGTAAGTGGAAAGATTTTGCTATCATGGTCAAGGTGACAACAAATCTTTAGTCCTTTCAACTCCTATAGATCATTGGCCTTGTCTATGCTACTAAGATTTGCAACCGTGTAATTACCTCCTGACGGACCCACCATGCAAATTTACAGGAAAGCTTATTTGGGGAGTTAATACCTTTAACTGGAATAGCACCAGTTTATATTGCACATAGTCACTGGTGCAGACTTCTCCAAAGTCATGACCCGTTTAAACAGAAACTGCACATGCAGTTGTTTTAATTTCAAAAGCAATTTTCTGTTTTCTTGAGGTAATATCATGATAATAATAATCTTGATTTTTCCACTGCAGTACACACAGAGGCTGACTCTTTGAAAGTGGATATAGTTATATTACACTTCTGAAAACTGAGTTCAAAAAAGCTTTAACTTTTGACAGTGTAAATGCACATGCAGTGCAGAATGAGCTTGCGCTGACAAACAGCAGGCACACTGCATTATACTTGAGTGATGGCTTTGAAATAGCTGAAGTAAAAGTCCTCTAATCTGTTTCTAGTAGTTGCAATTTTCCAGACTGAACCTCTTGGAGGTTTTCATAAAACCACAGAATAGTTTGGGTTGGAAGGGGCCTTTAAAGGTCATCTAGTCCAAGCCCCCTGCAGTGAGCAGGGATGTCTTCACCTGGATCAGGTTGCTCAGAGCCCCGTCCAGCCTGACCTGGAATGTTTCCAGGGATGGGGCATCTACCACCTCTCGGGGCAACCTGTGCCGGTGTTTCACCACCCTCATTGTGAAAAATTTCTTCCTTAGATCTAGTCTAAATCTGCCCTCTTTTAGTTTAAAACCATTGCCCCTTGTCCTATTGCTACAGGCCCCGCTAAAAATTCTGTCCCCATCTTTCTTACAAGCCCCCCCAAAGTCCTGGCAGACTGCAATAAGGTCTCCCCAGAGCCTTCTCTTCTCCAGGCTGAACAACCCAAACTCTCCCAGCCTGTCCTCACAGCAGAGCTGTTCCAGCCCTCTGATCATTTTGGTGGCCTCTTCAGGACCCTCTCCAACAGGTCCATGTCTCTCCTGTGCCGAGGGCTCCAGAGCTGGATGCAGCACTGCAGGGGGGGTCTCACCAGAGCAGCGTAGAGAGACAGAATCCCCTCCCTGGCCCTGCTGGCCACGCAGCTTTGGGTGCAGCCCAGGATATGGTTGGCCTTCTGGGCTGTGAGCGCACATTGCTGGCTCGTGTCCAGCTTTTCATCCACCTGTTTTGTTCTCTTTCATTACATTTTTTTGTGATTTTGAATCAGCCAATATTTTTTTAACAGTTTGATGCTTCTCAGGCAGCCAAACAGGTCATTGAAACCAAAAGATGTACCAACTAGAGCAGGTGATAGTATTCATTTATTAATGACTTCTGTTTCATTTGGTATCTAAAATTTTATTGCTCCTTACTTTCAATTTTATGGATATATTGTGTTAAGAAATAGTATCAAGGTCGATATCTCTCTGTTCAGCTCAATAAAGGAATTTAAATAAATGTAGCAGTTGGATATTGTTCTAGAAACATTTGAATATTTTAGAGATTATCAATTAGTTACTAGGCCAAAAGATAATTTACAATTTAAACACTTTTTCAAGATCATTTATTCAGCAATAATGGCAATCAATGCCCCTGACCTTAGGCATATGTTAGGATATGCTGAAATTCTGAAGCTAAAGGAAGTTTTTTGGGGGGGGGGGGGGGGGGGGGGTTTTTTTTTTTTTTTTTTTTTTTTTTTTTTTTGTTTAATGTAACTTGGTTTGTGTCTTTGTCTTGTTTGGTTGTTTTTTTTTTTGTTGTTGCCACCATGGGGTCAGACAGTGCCAGGAAGGCAAAGGCCTACGTTGCAGTTGGTGTAGGTTCACTGCGTTAGGCCAAGCTCAGAAACAAGTTCTACGAGCATCGAACTACTCCATGCAGCAGTGCAGAATTCCCTCCCCAGGAAGTTTGGTCACCCTGTTACAAGGGGATGGGGCACATTTGGGCTATTTCTTGCTGTTAGCAGTCTCAATGCTAAAGCTTTGCCTTTCTGCCAGCAAAGGCCAAGAGTAATAACAGTGCAGTTAGCAAGCACCTTTAATCTCATTGTAGATCTTTGTGGCAGGAGATTCATGTTTGTGTTTCCTTCCTGTACAGATCCTAAGGATTGATTGCCTTCTGGATTCCTTTCTTGCATCCCTTTTTATTTTTGTTTCAGGATTTTATATAATCATCTGTTTAGTAAATAGTTTCCTGAATGCAGATCATCTTGGTGGCAATGTAAACATAACTACCCGTAGAGTTAAACTGAAGTTCTGCGAGTGCAGTCGATGAGCTAATCGGCTATTCCCAAGTTAGTACAACAGCACAGCACATCCACAGTGTTTATTGTACTAGAGGTGTTTAATGAGATGAGGACAGTACTAGGCCACATAGAATCTACAAATGTAGGTTTTTCTTGTTTCACAGACTTTTCCACCTGTTAGGGCTAAACACTGAAGACACTGTAGTTCTCCAAAATGCGAATACACTGGAGAAGTTAATGCTGCCCACCGTCCTGTTTTGTTGTAGCGCTGATGCAGATACCTTCCCAGCGTTGTCCCTTGTATCACTGTTACTGCTCTCTCTTCGACCCTGTCAGCTGGCAACCTGTCACCTAAGCACTGACTTTGGCCAGCAGTCCATGTTTTTCCTTTGGATTTACAGTGAGTAATCATTGTTTCCACCTGCCTGAACCCTGTCTGCACCTATCCTTAGCTATGCTAGCTACAGCTAGATCAGTGTGTCAGTCTCTGTGTCATTACGACTGTTAAGAAAAACCTTATTGTGCGCATGCATTTGTATCTTTGGCCATGCAACGTACTGCATGCTGTTTGATATGGAGACAGCAAGCTGCTGATGTAAAATTAAGACAGAATGAAGTATAAAACTTAAATCAGCATTACAAAATATTTTATGCATAGCATAGTCATCCTAAAATTACAATACTAAATGTGTTCTTGAGAACTTACACATACATTTGCTAATTAATTTGAATGAAAGCTCATTGAAAACAAGTATTTAAAAAATTCAGCATTGTGTATTAGAATTGGTTTTACTTTTAACTTGAAAATGAGAAGGTACAGGCTTTTCAGACTTTTAATGTTTTGTGTAATCTCATATAAAAATGGAGTAATAGTATTTTTTAATTGCAAGTTGACTCTTTGGGAAAAAGAAAATAATCTGCTTAGATAATTTCAAACAGACTTAGCCTCTGTCTAAATGAGAGATATCTTAAGTGCAACTATAGCTTATAGCTTAAATACTGTTCAGAGTAAGAAATTATAACCTTGATGAAAATGCACAGTTAAATGTGAATTTTCTTCATACTGTGAGTTATGCATCAGTCTGTTTACCAGATACATTTTCAGCTATGAAAAGAATGGAGTAAATTCCAGTTTTCTCGCAAATACCTATTTTGGTTTGCATCATTTGTGCTGAGCAGAAGGAAGGGAAGTGTCACTGAGGGAGCAAAAGGAAGAGGAAAGTTGAGGATGTGAGGGAGTGGGATACATCTTCAGGGGAAGGCAGAGGCCAGGAGAAAGGAAAACTGAGGAGCATGTCCCTGCTGTTTTCCAGTGTAGGGATGATAAAAAACAGCTGTATACCAGTTCTAAGCAGCTAACATGTTCCAGCCTGGTATAAGTAACTTCAGTGTGTTAATAAATTTATCTATGGAAGTTACATGTCTCTAATTATCTTCAACATCAGTATGACTTAATTTAAACATTGCTGACATTCAGAATAAAATAAATCTAATCAATGTAGAAACACACAGCTTGAGGATTCAAAACACATTAACTCTTCTATCTATTGATAGCATAGTATGTTACTGTGTTTATAAACATAACCTCATTTAGAAGTATAAATACTGAAATACATTCATAATCAGAATTAACGTTTAGCACTACAGAGCAAAACTACAGTTTTGTTGCAATATGTTTGGTATGCATTTCTAGATTTTAGCTTGTTAAGGCTAAAGCTTAAGTCTGTAACTCTTAGCTTTTGAGAAGCTGTAGTGTAGGTTTGAATGTTAATCCTGCTGCATTTTAAATTACCGATTTATGGTTAATCTTCATGTAATTATTGTTCAGCGATAAACACGATGTGGTAAGTTTTATAGCAATGTAAGTCCTAAAGTGTTTTTTTTTCATGTTGGCAGAGAATTGACTATTGATATTTCCACTCTATTCCAGTGCCAAAGAATAAAGTTTGTTAAGGGTTGAATAGGCCAGATAGATAATGCTACTTCTGTTTTCAGCAGACTCTAATGCAGTGTTTTATTTTGCACATATATTAATCTTTGCTGCCTCAGTACAGAATGGTGAGGGTAACTATGTCGGTCCTAAAGGTTAATTTCATTCTTTTTTAAGGCATGCCATTATTCTGTTAACAGTAATTGCTCTTTTTTGAATGATTAATTTGATCATATGAACTGTTTCTAATTATGTTGGTGGCTGGCAATTTCCTGTACTGCGAAATTGTAGCTGTGATCATATCCCATTTACTCAGTATATATGCCTTGAGAAAAATGCTCATTGACAGACCTTTTCAGAAATATCTACTAATTTTGAGAACTGTTTGGAGACTTTATGTAGGATGCCTAGCACTTGTTTTATATTGGTGCTGAGTACGTGCAAATTGACAAATGAGGGCTGGAACAACTGGATTTGAGGCATAGGATGAGCAGGTTTGCAAATGCAGGCCTAACTGCTAAATTATCACCTGCGCTGCTTTTGCTGTGAAAACTGAAAGGAGTAGGACGTGTTTCTTGCACATTTTACCATGTTCTTACACTCTTCTTGAGACTGATATGCTCGCTCCTCTAAGCTATATTTGTGCGCTTCAGTTACTGCTAATGAGCCAGAGCTTACACTTCGCAAATCAGCGCAGGCATTGTATGAGACACCCTTGCTTGGTGAACAAGCCCTCGCAGGGAGTGAAAGGTGGCTGCTGAGCTGCCTGCAGGAGTTTTACTGCGGTTCACTGTCAGCAGCTCAACCCGAAACGCAAGAGTGATCCCACTGTGGCAGTTCTGGCTCCAGCGCCGAATCTGCATCCAGTTTACGCACAGCAGAAAAACACTGGACTCTCAGCTGCATTTACAGCGGCGGAACTAAACTGTGATTCAAATGAAGAGATTCAAATACTCACCAGAGAAGAGGTGTTGGGCTTGGCCAGCATGTAGGAGACAGCCTACATGCAGACTCACCCACTCTACGTTGTCTCACACTGAAGCTGGGCATAGTTGTAGTACCACTAGGCTAATAATAGCATCATTCCCATGGACAGGAGACATCGTGTGTTGGACACTCCTCCCTTTGCAATCGCTACGGCAGTTGGGCATGCGGTGTTTGCTGAAGGGCAAACATGCATCTTCTCAGTTACATGCATCTTCTCAGTTTGGGCTAGTTCTTCAAGGCAGGAATAAACTGTTTGCACTGGTCCAAAGGAGGAGATAGGCACTTAAATGGCACTCAGAATTTGCAATCACTACGGCAGTTGGGCACGCGGTGTTTGCTGAAGGGCTTAGGTTACATGCATCTTCTCAGTTTGGGCTAGGTCTTCAAGGCAGGAATAAACTGTTTGCACTGGTCCAAAGGAGGAGATAGGCACTTAAATGGCACTCAGAATTCAGGAGTCTAACCTGTGATTCAAAGTCCCAACTTCTGTCTCACCCCAGAAGTCCTTTATAGGGGCTAGAAGAGGTACTTTTGCCTCTGACTAAGAGTACACCAGTCCCACCTCACCTAAAATACCAGCATCCTGAAACTGAGCATTCTTTTTGGTGATCTGACAGAGGCCTTCAAAGTGTGACTGAATGCTTTGCCACAGTATACTGTCTTAAATGCACATTCTACACATGTTCCTTGTTTCATGTACACTTGTAAAACTGTTACATTTGACTTACATTTGGAGTCAGTCTGGCAAATATATGTACTTAGCATTACGTATGTGATTTGTCTCTTTGCAGAGCCAATGCTATATGTTTTAACACAGCTGTAACCCCAGTGCCTGCAGGGAGTCTGCTCTAGCCCGCTCCAGACCTGCAGGAAGGAATAGCTGTGTGCCTCTCTATGTGCTCCCTGATTTGGCTGTAACCTGTCCTGACGGATCGTAACAGGCAGGCAGCAGACAGCGTGCAGGCCTGGTATGGACACGTCCCTCACCATACATTAAAGAACTGCATCAGACCTTCACAGGCTAGTTAAAATTGGACCTGTCATCCCTGTCCCCTACACACATGCTGCCTCTCCAGCCATGTATCGCCCTCCCTGATCACTGTTGCCAGCTCTGAGGCTGGGACATATGATCTGTTCGTGAATCGGCTCAGGCACGGCTGCAGTTGTCAGCCTGGTGTGCAAAGGTAAACTCACTCCCCTCATGAATGGATCACAAGGTCCTGCTTCAGAGTTTTGGGCCAGAGATCTGCTGCTGCCCAGCTACAATCCACTGCTGCATGGCTGTCTGCCTTCATCTGCCTGATGCCATCCTAAAAGTACAATAAATTAGGAGGCATGCTCTCAGAATTTACCAGTTTGCTGACTATACGAACAGCAAATAGAAATCTGAAGGACATTTTGGAAATGCCTTTTACAATGCCATATAAACGTAGTGACTAAGCCTCTTGAAAAGTCTGTGGATATGCCCACACTGGGACAGTTGCTGGGCCTAGCTGATTCAGGAAAGAACATAAAGAAGTCATTGATTCAGTGGGGAACATTTACCCAAGAGTGGTGTTTGAACAGCTCAGGTCTCGGAACAGAATTCTACTTTGATAGCGGTCAATATTCATATAAAAATGTACTATGCTTGTGAGAATTAATTTCTAGGTCAGCTTAAATAATCAGTTATCCTGCAATCCCATTTCCCTTTCATGGCGTTGTAGGCAAATTAATTGTATGTTAAGTCTTAAATAATTTTAAAGATTTGATTTATGACCCAACTATACTTGTCTTTTAAAAACTCTCAAGGGCAGGGACGTAAAAGTCTTACACGTCTGAATGGCACCAGTACAGGAGCCCTTGGCATGGAGGTGTCTTGTAAGCCATATTGAAATATAAATGTTGAATAATGGTGTCTTCTGAAGGGAAGAACTACATTTTTGCAAACTTTTTGCACACTCATGAGTATGTGCCAGGTAGACAAGCACTCTGAGCTTGAAAGATGAACCCCTTTTGAACTATAAGCAACCCGCCTCAGTATGATTCCTAGGGAGAAAATCTTCTCTTGTCCAAGCTTTTTGGATTTATGTAGGCCCCATGGAGTTCACTGGTGGGTTTATTTGGCAGGTGGGCCTTATTAACCTGCCAGCAAGGGGCTATTTGACCTGCTTAGGTTTGTACAGCTTGTAAATAAAGATTCTGTCAGGGAAGAGAGATTCTCTTGTGCTTCAGACTATTTATATCTCTTATAACTGTGGCTGTTAAAGCTTATAAAGAAACAGAAGGTCTGGGATGTGAGACAGAAAGCCCTGAGGGAGTCTTACGTGTTGTATTTGGATTGCTGTGTTAATATCCTAAAATAAACACAGCATGCCAGAAAGTGGGGAATACTTTTATTGTAATTATTATTAACTCAAAGACCTAAATTATTGGTTATTGAATGAAATATGGCTGAGCTTGGCTGCAGAGGACAATAAAATAACCTCTTAATTTAGCACTAGCAGCTATTGGCAATCAATGGGAGCCAGACATTTAATCAGCTTCATTTCCCTCTTTTTTTTCTTTATCTTTTTTTTGCATTGTTCTCAAGTTTCATAATTACTAGTATTAATATTTTGCAGCTAAGGTTAATAATGAATGCAACAAGTTTACAATAAATTGTTATCGTAATCAAACCTTGACTGATAGACTCTCCATCAATGGAATTACTTTAATCAAGCAGAAGTATTATATGGAAAGGTATGTTGTATGTCAGATTAAAAAATAAAATCCCTTCAAAAAGTCTTTCAGTCTGTCTAGTGCAGGTCTGACGATGGGGTCCTCTAACTCTGTGACATGAAATTTTTAATAGATGTATCTGAGTCAGTGAAAAGACTTTATATTATTTTATTTATATTACTTATAATGCAAGAAAGTGTTTTTCTCTTATTCAGAAGCCACCAGTTTGGACTAGTTGAACAAGAGCAATAATTTTTGATAAAGGTTTCCTTCTGCTTCAGCTGACCTACTCAGACACCCAAGTGCTACTGCAGATCAAACGACACTGGGTTCAGCGTCTGCCAGAGTTGAGATTTTGAGTTTGTCTTTGTTCGTTCATTTGAAAGTCAATTTTGCAATATTTCTGCCTTCTGTCCTGAAAGACAATAAATGTTCTTTGACCTTCGTCAGGTTAGACTGATCTGCTACTTATGCATTCTAGTGATATTTTTAAATATTAACGGTTTATCAGTTTATAGAGAATCTGTTGAATTTACAATTGCAAACATACTGTCTGCAAAAGTACTTCACCCAAGAGTTGCTGCTGTGGCCCAGGAAAACTTGGTATCGGAGAAGGACAAGTATGGTGTTACCACTGATGCGCACTGAGCAGAGAACGGCTTCCAAATTCTACTAGGCACCAAAACTTTACCAATGGAAGCCACTCAGCAGAGATCCCAAGACAGGCAGTGCCCGTTCTTGTTTTGTTCCACCTCTTTTCCAAATGGGCATCTCTTTCGTGAGCTGGATCCCCTGGCTCCCAGCCTGCTATGATGTGGGACTGGCAAACTGCTGTGCACCTGTTCCAGAGGGATTAGCCACCGGTGACGACCCATACCCAGAATTTCCTCCACAGATGCTAGTACCCTTCAACAAGTGAGTCAGAACTGTTTGACTTGGAGCTTTTTATAGTTCTTAAGGGTAATGCTAATCATCCTAATAAAGTATAGTTCTTAATCTCTCATACTTAATGGTTTGCCATTGGTTGAAGATTACCATGCTGCTCTTCATTCCCATCCCTATCTACTTTGCCAGTGCAGCAGAACACGGTTAAGCTTTTACGATCCTCTGTCATTACACTGGAAAGTGAGTGTTGTCTGGTGGTAAGATGCCAGGCTGAGTCCAGAATTGACTCCGCTAATGAATTCACCATTGGGAAATCTAAGACTATATTACTTCCTCTGCTGTTCTGATTTTCCTACTGATAAATACATTCATTTGGGAATTCAATAAACAGCTCATGCTGAAAATCAAGCATGCCAGGATTGGTTTGCAGAACTGGGCTTTACATTAAGTTCTCCAGTCCAAAGAATCAAATATTGTCTGTACTGTATTCATATATGTTAATATGCACCATATATGATTACAGTGCTAATTGATTATGAAAATAATATGCACTGTTTTTTTCCACTGCTTATAGGCCTTTACGTCATCCCAGTAGAAAACAGTTTTTGATACAAATAATTCATTTTATTACCGTTGAAAATTGTGTCCATGTAGCTGAGGGAATAAATGTCCTAAATTTGATTCCACCCAGGTTTGGTTTATTTTTTTTTTCCTCTTTTCTTTTTCCTTTCTACAAATACATAAAAAGAATCAGCACTTCCTGCTATGCCCTAAGCACAAATTTAGTTCCTGGTATATCCACTCTAATGTATTCAGGAAGGAAGGAATAATCTCGCTGAGGCTGTAGTGCCTTTACAGTGGCTGCAGTAGCTGTAGCTCAGACTGTCCATAAGTGAAAAATACTGGAGGAATTGTGTAATGTTTGATCTTTGGGAGTAATAAGGAACAGCCCCATTCATAGGTGAGAATAATATGCTTGGACTAGCATTGTGCAATACAGTGAAGCAGACAAATGTTCCTGCATAGACGAATCTACCATTTGCTAGAATTAAACAAAGTATTCATACTAGGCACAAAATGCACTGAATAAAAAGAATTTTTTCTAAAATAAACCCCTCCATTTTCTGGCTAGGATAAAGTGACATTGATTAGGTACCACTTGTAAAAGGTGGATTTTGTGAAAGAGGAGCATGTTAAGTGCTCTAGAGAAGAAGGATTTGCAAGAGAACGGTGATAAGATAAAGATTTGTCCAAAACAGGGCTGGGAACTGGCTAAATGGGAACTGTGAGCTGAGTGTGTGGGAGGGAAGGGGGCAAGCATTCATTTCACCCAACACTACGAACAGAAAAAAGGTGCAGGTGGGGGGCAAATTTCTGTTTCTCAGCCTGCTTAAAATCAAATGACCTGTTGATTTCAGTTCTGGAAGGTATTAAACCTGTGTTCACTGGGCTTTTAATGTACATTTATCAACCAAATTGTTGTGAATAGTTTGTATCTGTCCTTTCTTCTAATTGCTCTCTTAAAACCAAAAGAATCCAGGAAGTAACACAACCAACCTCATTCACCTTTCAGTTCAATAAGGTTCTACTTGATTTTGATCCAGCTACTTTGCTTTAACGATTATCAGCTATTATTTTTAAGCAGCATGCTGTAGGGCTGCTTTAGCTTTCACCTGTTAGCAGAGACAGGTCCAACATACCCTCACACCATAGATAAGCCTTCTCCTGGGCCCTGTGACAAGCAGATGTTAGGACGGAATAGTATAGAATAGATTATGCTGCTGGTGCCGGAGGAAAAGAGAGCTGCCTGGTAAAGCAGCCTTTTGTGTAGTATACCAGGAATCAAGCTCTGGCCCTGTTTTGCCATAAATTATCTGTTTTAATAAACATTTCCTGCAACTTTTAGTAAACATTGGTTCATGCTTTAACATATTAACATACTCTTATCTTTGCTATAAAAATGTATATAATCAAGAGAGATTTCTGACTGACGGAGTGGATTTGTGAAAACATCCGCATAATGTTTTTTCACTTGCATTCATCCCCGTTCTTGGATTTGCTGGCTGAGACAATGTTTGGAGTAAAGTCACATGATCAATCTGCATTTTCTTGCAGTCTTCCTGAGCTGTTGCACCACTCTTTTTCATGCTAGGTATTCAGTTGATCTATAGATCTAAGCTCCCTCTTTTCAGGGTAATAAATCAAAATTATACAGTGTTTAGGATTTCAGTCAGAGGGATTATGTCAGAATTAGAACATTCCTGAGTGAAGGTCATATAAATCAATCCTTCAGTTATTCCATTTTCAGTTTCATTGTAATGAACAGTAGTCTGCTTGCAGTGAGGAAGCTTATGGTGCCAGAATACTGATAAGATGATATTGCATTGAGTACATTTTCTGCTATTGGATGAAATCTGCAATGCGATATATGACATATATGCAAGGGTCTGTGTTGAAAAGCCTCGAAATTGTCAAATTATAACATGCTAGGGATGAGGCTGGTTTGCAAAATCATTGAATCATCTTTATTGCAGAAAGAATTTTAATGAACAAAGTAGTAACAAAGATCTTGTAGTAGAAATGTAAAAGAAAAACATATCACTGTTTCAAAGATATCATATTAAACAAGTTAATGGTATATTGTTGTGCATTCTTAACACTGGGGTGTAATTTTTACCTGGGTAGTAATGCCTAACAATTAACATCACTTTTCATACTTAAAATACAGCGACGTTGCTCATAATAACATAACCTAGCTAAGTAGCCATTTTAATTGCATGTGAAATTGTAACACTGACAAGTAAGGAATTTTGGGATTGGGATCAGACTGATGGGATTTGGTGTATGCTGCTGATTATTCAGGTGGTTGTCTAAATTACTTAGTCATTCACACATACAACCTATAAAAACTTCCTAATGTATATATTGAACCTGTGCTTGCAGGACAGTATAAAGCAAATATTAGTCTTTGAACACAGTCCTACTCACTTTACCCTGGGGAAATAGCTAATGCATGTGTACCTATATTTATTTATTTACTATATACAGCCCTCCACTGACAGGCCAATATACCAGGGCCTGTATATTCCAGCCTATTTGCTTGCTTACTTCCCTTGCACTGACTCTGCTCTTCCCACCAGCTTCCCCCCAGGTTAGACATATTTGGTGACCACTCAACTCTGATTTGCATGTGGCTTATTCCAGTTTGAGTGCACTCCGGCCCTGTGCAGAGGCGCAGCTGGAGGCCACAGGGAGGAGGAGGAGGAGCAGCAGGAGCTCTCCAGGGTTCTGCTCAACCTGAGGTGCAAGGATTTGGGGAGAAATACCTCAAATCTGTCCTTCGATCCAGCCAGCTTGAATCAACTTGCAGAAATGCGGACATGCCCAATAGCTATAGAGGGCAAGTAACGCATCAAACTGGTAATGGCTCTCCATTGCAAGGTTAAAGATGGAAACAGGAATTCTGGCAACTCCCTGTCTACCTGATGGCATCGTGATGTTCTGAGTAGTGCCCTGAGTGTGGAGCTTGCAGTCCTCCACGCTGTGTTTCTGGAAGGATAGCAGACCAGTGGAGGTGGGAACAATGGTTGCACTGGAGGAAACAGTTGAGGAGGAGGTGGCAGAGTTTCAGGAGCAATGGTGTGAAGTTGTGAGCTCACCAGAAGTGGGCCTGCAGCTGATGGATACATTTTCTGAGGGTCCATTCAAGAGTGATCTCATGGTGCTGGGAATTCCAGGGTAGTCCTGAAGTAAGGTGGAGCATAGTTGTTAAACAAAAATTTTAACAGAAATTTTTAAGGACGAGATTTAAACAATACCTTTCTGGTTGCACTGGAAATTTAACAGCATCACCTTTTTATCAGCAGGTTCAGCTGGGGCGTTTGAAAGAGTCAGCCTCTCCATGCTACCTGCTAGATTGACCTTGACTCGAGCTACATAGTCAGGGAAAACCTTTGGAGATTTTTTTACACTGCATTGAGCCCGCTGTTCTGGAGTATAAGAACTGAGGGATGACAAGCTTAAGACAAAGCACAAGGACCACAAAGACTGGTGATGATAACTGTGTGAAAAATAGAAGAACCAGAAGGAATGGGTGAGAGATAAAGAGGCACAATAAGAAGTGCACCAGGATACTATGCAGCTCTTCAGGAAACAGTCACAGATGTTAAGCAGCTCATTAGGGAGGAACAAATCTCTCCAAACCATAATACCAGACCTGGCCAACTACAGCGTGAATGCGAGCGTGGGCACATAAGCGTGGGTTGTGTGTGCCTCTGCAGTGCGGCGGCTTGAAGACAGGTTTGCCACAAGCATACATGCACGTGAGCTGGGACACAGCAATATACAAGTAACCTTGGTGACAGAGGCAAGACTGAAACACGCGGAATCATAGCTCCCAGCTCTGTGCTCAGACCACTAGACTACCTTCTGTGTTTCTTTATCAGCAGCAATGAAATACAACAGTCCCTGCTGCAGGCAGAGTAGGCTAATGGCAGCAACACTCTATGCTTGCTCTATTTCTCATAC